>NC_142774.1:41527500-41782500 GCF_988280905.1 Pimephales promelas | reverse complement strand
CAAACATCAGAAGAGTGAAGACACACACACGCTCGTGTTTCCTCACAGACGTCCTGTGAAGGTCAGACGACACGACGCTGTTTACACACGCGGTGTGTGTTTATGTGTGTATAACAGCAGGACACTGTCACAAACCACAGAGTCTGATTAGACACGGCCTTTAAAAAAGAAAAAAGACAGCTCAAATGATTGATTCAGGTCCATAATGTGTTTATTTTATTAGTTTTTTTATTATAAAGGTCTGAATGGGAAAAAAGTGTTATTTCACCCACTAGGAAATCATTTTATAGTTTATGATCACATAATACTTTTCAAATTGATTATTGCTAATTATTTTGAAATTTGAGGTCATTTATAATCATATGCCAGATTTTCAAACCCTGATTGTTTTCTTACTTATGGAAAATATTCATATATGAACATAAAAAAGTGAAATAATTTTCATACATTATCAGTGTAAAAAATTAAGATTTAAGAATTATATTAGTTGTTTTTTTGGAAGATGTTGGACCAGATAATGCTGATGTCTTTATTGATGCTGTCTGTCTCTTCTCACCTCCTGAATGATAATTTAATAAGGTACTCCTCCATTAGCGGAGCCAGACGATATAGTGAACTCGTCCATATAGTGCTCAACATCTGACTGCAATTACAGCACTTCTGTAGTTTGACATCATGTATACATGCAATCCTCACAGCGTCGCGTCCCGGGTCGATCTGAACCGCATTCTGCATTTCAGAAATGTCAAAACTGGGGGAATTTTATAGCACTTTACAATAATAAGATCAAAGTCGCATTCTCACGTGCTTTTCCATCTCCGAGACCCTTGTGTGTCATTGGATGGAGCCTGTGGTTACACAAGCCTAATGAAGTTCACATGAGTGTGTGATCAGAGAGTGTGTAGGAGGACCGAAGACCACACCTGATTCACACACACACACACTCATGATGACTTCAGAATGTTTATACCTGTTAAGAAAAAGAAAATGGCATATTTATTTAACATGTATTAATGCAGAAAGTGCTGTTCCTCAATATTTTTGTAAAACTTAATATCTAAACATTATCAAGCTGCATTTACTTGAAATACTAAATTACAGAAGATGTGTTGCAATTTCTGAAAAATTGCTGAAATTTAAGTGATTTCTTATGCTTATAACAAGAAGAAAAAAAATTGAATTCTACTCTATAATATTATCATATATTGTGAATTTAGGGTTAGGATTACATCAATACATTGTATCTAATATATATATATATATATATATATATATATAGATAGATAGATAGATAGATAGATAGATAGATAGATAGATAGATAGATAGATAGATAGATAGATAGATACAAAAATGTTCAAAACGTACTCCAATAATCTTTATTTGAAGCCTAACCCTAGCTTTGAAATATAAGTCTGTGTGCATATAAATATTTTACATTTTATATAAAATGTATGTAAAATTTCACGGTGTGCAAATTAAAAAAGAACAACTTGAAATAAATGTGCATGAAATTATCATCAGGGTGAACTGGATGAGGAAAAATATATCATTATATTTTATAGTATAATTCTATATATTTTATATAGAAATACAGATATTTTGAAAACATTTTTCAGAAATCAAGATTGATATCTTCAGTCATTCATGAACGTTTGGATATTTGTATTAAAAAACAAGACAAAAGTACTAAGGATGAACATTCGAAACATTTTTTTTTGAATGCATGCAAACATGCATAATTAATCTCGTTTTATAAAAGCATCATAGTTCACCATCCTTTTGGTGGGTCCATCTTGAAAGCATATGTTTGTAAATGTGTGTATAGAGACACTAGAGGCGTTTTAACTTCCCAAACTGGGAGATCCCAAGGTTTTTCCCGAGGTGTGTGTGATGTATATCTGATATATGCTGTGGTGTGTCTGGACTTTTGTGATGTTCACATGAGGCAATCGACCCAGATTACTGATCATCAGAGAAATAAAACATCCCAGAAAGTGCAAACAAACACACACACACACACACACACACCTGGCCTAAAAGCAAAAACACGCCTAATGTTTTCCACAGTCCACTCCCTTGTTTTGAAACCTGAACATTTAGAAGTTGCACACACATTTATGGTATAAGTGTTTGTAAGAGTATTTTGGGCTTCTGCGGTACATTATATTGGCATTATGTTTCGTTTTTATGATTTTTAAAATCAAAACAAGTCTAATGAAATCATTCATGAACGTCACAAACACAACTTACTTTTGTTTCACTGTATTGATCAAACGAGTGTTTAATGTCATATTTCCATTTCAAACGTGTTTCCGCTCGGTGTTGAGGAGAAGATTCCTGTCAAAACTGCACAAACATCGCTCAGTCTTTTTGAGTTTATTTATTACTAAAGCATGAATGTTTTGCTGAGAGTCTGGACCTGAATTATGCAAACTTCAAGTTGTTGTTGAATGTAAAAGCTCTGCAAAGTTTTACGGATCAAATTGGAGTTTGTGTCTCCTGAAAGAAAGAAGTGATTCTGACCTGAAACGAGTCGTCAGTAATGAACCTTGTGGAACTAATTTGCATAATCCCTGCCTCTGGTCCTGATTGGCTGATCAGCGTCTCTTAGCTCCGCCCTCAAACACTGTAGTGTATCTGAGACTGGAAGAGTTCGGCTCGTGTTGTTCGTGTTTTCTGAGATCGATCACTGTGATCAAGAGCTGAGATTCAGCGTTCTGACCAATCACAGCAGAGCAGCTCTCAGAGAGGCGGGGCTTAGAGAGACTGAATCCTCGATGGAAGCGTTTCAGAGCTGACGCTGCAGATTAGAGATTATGAGGGAATTACAGTGATTTTGAGCTTGGATGCGTGTAAATCTGTTGTTGGAGACGCAAAAACAATAGCATAATAGGGGAAGTTTAACCCTGTACCCTACATTTGAAATATGTTTGCATGTGTTATGTAATTCTATATAATAATCCATATTATGATAGTGTATATTTCTGTTTTTATGATTAATTGATTACAATTCATTGGTCATCTAATCCAGTGACTAGATTTTTAGGAAAGATTAGTCATTTCACTGATGGAAAATTCTGATAAAACCACCTGTTTTGGAGTCTGATACCTGGTCCAAACTGGTTTAGATGGTTGACGGGACCATTTTGAACCAGCTTTATCCAACCAGAAACTGTGACCATCATGGTCTACCTTACCAGCCAGGGTCGCATTGGGAAACCACTGGGAAATAGACTCCAAAACACTCCTATTACCTAAGGGTAGATCATCCTAAACCATCAGAAATCAGCAATCATATTTTTTTAAAGATCTTTTAGTCAACCAATTAAACCAGTTGGATCAGCTAGAAAACAGGTGGACTATTACCGTAAACTGGTTTTAGCTGGATATTTTAGCTGGTCCCAGCTGGTTTAGATGGTTGATGGAAGGGTAGATGATCCTTAAACCATCAGAAACCAGCAATCATATTTTTAAAAGATATTTTAATCAACCAACTAAACCAATTAGAAACAGTTGGGACCAGTTAGGACCTGATGGGACCAATTAGAACCATTTGGGACCAGTTAGGACCAGTTAAGACCAGATGGGACCAATTAGAACCAGCTGGGACCAGTTAGGACCAGTTGGGACCAATTAGAACCGGTTGGGACCAGTTAAGACCAGTTGGGACCAATTAGGACCAGTTGGACCAGCTAGAAAACAGGACTATTACCGTAAACTGGTTTTAGCTGGATATTTTAGCTGGTCCCAGCTGGTTTAGATGGTTGATGGAAGGGTAGATAATTTTAAACCATCAGAAACCAGCAATCATATTTTTAAAAGATCTTTTAGTCAAACAACTAAACCAATTAGAACCAGTTATGACCAGTTAGGACCAATTAGAACCAGTTGAGACCAGTTATGACCAGATGGGACCAATTAGAACCAGTTGGGACCAGTTAAGACCAGATGGGACCAATTAGAACCAGTTGGGATCAGTTGGACCAGTTGGGACCAGTTAGGACCAGATGGGACCAATTAGAACCAGTTTGGACCAATTAGGACCAGTTGGGACCATTTGAACCAGCTAGAAAACAGGGCTATAATACCATAGACTAGTTTTATCTGGATTGTCCAATAGGTTCCATGTTCTGAATCAAAATACTTCCGTAACAAAAGATGGTGACGCATCATAATATACTGTGATTTATATTCGGATCAGCAACAGTATAAAAGAAAGGCTTGTGTTTCCATCCTTTGCTCTTTATATGGTGTTATATAGTGGGATCAGGAAGAGCAATTAGTGTTTTACAGGCAGGAACAGCGTTTCCACTCGGGATATTCCTCATCTCAGTGAGACGAGAGACTCTACGGGACCTTTTCACAGTAAAACTGTGTTAGCAAACGCTCACAGGAAAACAACTCTTATTCTTTAATGGAGCCTGTAAATAATTAGACTAACGCGGCTGTTTATGAGCTGTGCGATTACATTCGGCACAAATCTTTTCCATTGGGCAATTCAACATAAGTCATATCAGCAGCATATATCACAGATATGGGAACGTGAAATACTTGCTTATTAATGGTGAGAAACCACATCCTCTGGATGACATTCAACTTCAACTGAGCAGAATACTGTGTTTTCTGGAACTCCAGTTTCATAAAGCTGTTTTTAACGTGCATGAACTGCTACAGTTTAAGTGCTGTTTGATTCAATCACAGATTGTTGTAGATGTACAGTGATGGCCTTCCTGTTTGTGGAAGAAGTACATACATGAATTAAAAATGTTCAAACGTTTGGAGCAAATTCAACTTTTATTCATCAAGGATGCATTAAATTGTTCAAAAGTGCCATTTATAATGGTACAAAACATTCCGTTTCAAATATATGCTGTTGATCAAAGAATCCTGAGAAATAAAATAAAAAAATATTTAAAATATCACAAAAAATATTGGTTTCCACAAAAATATGAAATATGAATAATAATAAATGTTTCTTGATCATCAGATCATCATATTAGAGTGATTTCTGAAGGGTCATGTGACACTAAAGACTGGAGTAATGATGATAAATATTTTTAAAGATCTTTTAGTCAAACAACTGAACCAGTTGGGACAAGTTGGGACCAATTAGAACCAGCTAGAAAACAGTGCTATTACCGTAAACTGGTTTTAGCTGGATATTTTAGCTGGTCCCAGCTGGTTTAGATGGTTGATGGAAGGGTAGATAATCTTAAACCATCAGAAACCAGCAATCATATTTTTAAACGATCTTTTAGTCAACCAACTAAACCAATTAGAACCAATTGGGACCAGTGAAGACCAGATGGGACCAATTAGAACCAGTTGGGACCAGTTTGGACCAGTTAAGACCAGATGGGACCAATTAGATACAGTTAGGACCAGTTGGGACCATTTGGACCAGCTATAATGGAATAAGTACATGAATTAAAAATGTTCAAACGTTTGGAGCAAATTCAACTTTTATTCATCAAGGATGCATTAAATTGTTCAGAAGTGGCATTTATAATGGTACAAAACATTCTGTTTCAAATATATGCTGTTGATCAAAGAATCCTGAGAAATAAAACAAATTTACGGTTTCCACAAAAATATCAGATCCTCATATTGGAGTGATTTCTGAAGGATCATGTGACACTGGAGAAGACTGGAGTAATGATGCTGAAAATTCAGCTTTGATCACAAGATATAAATTACACTTTACTATATATTCACATAGAAAACAGATGATTTACATTTATTTTAATAATATGTCTGATTTCTTGGACTGTATTTTTAATCAAATATACAAAGCCTGGGTGAGCAGAAGAAAAACATTAAAAAATCCCACTGAACTTTTGAACACTAGTACATGTTGTTTCTGGCCGCTGGCCTCCTAATTTATGGATAACTCCTTTAAAATGAAATATTTTTCTTCAAAAGCATGCAGTATTTATGGTGACACATTTCATATTTCATCTTCACACACACACACTGCTAAATCAGTGGTGTCTAGGACAGTATATGTTTATGAACTCATCATATAAACACACGCAGGGCTTCACATTAACTGTGTCTCGTGGTTTTTCCAAAGTAACAACTCAGCATTTTCACCGGCCGCAACTCTGTTTATATGTAGAGTTGAATGAACAGAGCTTTAGAGTGACTTAAAATGCACAGGCAATCATAATTGCTTCAGATAAAGTATTAAAAGCAAGTAATTGCTTAGTTTCACTATTTTAACACTAATATAATATACAGTTCTATATATTGTAACACTGGTGATTGTTGTTACACGTTACAGTATCAAATCATCTTTAATATCGGCCAAACAACATTTAATTCCAGTGTCCACTTCATCTTTCATATTTGGCCTCTTGTTTGCGGTAGAAATGCTGTCATTGCTTGATTAAGGACAAGTGGACATCAAATGTTGATGAAGATCAAATATGTATAATGCAGTATAATATTTAGAAAACTTCATGTCATGTGATCATTCTTAAACCTATGTGTGCTTGATGACATCACTGGATGTAGTTGAACTCTGTGCCCTTGTCAGTGTATAGGGAAGCAGGTGTGTGTGTGTGTGTGTGGTCTGGCCGAGCTCTTCCTTTTCTGGGTGGCACACGGATGAAGTCATGAGGTGGAATAACATTATGATCCAGACGATCTCTCGATCTCTCGTTTCTCAACACACAGAGATTTCAAAATCCTTCTGCTCATGAAACACTTGTTTGCGGTCCATTTGTAATTCAGACGTTGTTTCCTAACATGCAGCTGGATTGTGAAAACACTTGTTCTTTCATTTTTTACATTTTTATCTTATTTAGTCAGAGCATTTAATGACTGTGTGTGTGTGTGCACGCACAGAAACCTCACAGAAACATCCGAGCTGTTCATTATTCAATGAGACTCAACTGAGAACTCCATCAACATACGAGCAATAATGTCAATCATTCTTATGGATAGGGATTAATATGTGCCAGTGAAACCCCTCTCTCTACTGTGTGTATATGTTGGGTGGACGGTGTAGGTGTTTCAGCATGTATAGCTGACAGGAAGGGTGTGTGTGTGTGAGAAACTTTACATCAGACGCTGTTGTTACAGCTGCAGTCTCCACTGACTCACTCATACTTCCCTTTTTCAGAGAAAATTCCCCCATCTCTCCCTCAGACCTGCTTCTGGGAGTGTGTGTGTGTGTGTGCCGTTCCCTCACCTGTTTCACCGGACATTCTGTGGAGTGTGCAGATCGCCATGGCAACAGCAGCTTGATTGACAGCACAGGTGGTTCCATGTATTTGTAGCTTTGTGCATTTAAGAAATAGAATTTTCCACTTCAACCTTACAAAAAAATGTGTGTGTGTCTATATGTATACTGTGACTTCACCGCATTACTGTATCTGTAAAGAAAGTACATTTCGGTTAAAAAAAAATAGATCACTGATACTGGTATGTATCGTAAAGGTAAGGAGTTAGGTAAGGAGTCATGTAAGGATTTGGGTAAGGATTCGGGTTAGGAGTCGGGTAAGGAGTCGGGTTAGGAGTCGGGTAAGAAGTCGTGTAAGGAGTCGGGTGATAAGTCGGGTTCGGAGTCGGGAAAGAAATCGGGTTAGGAGTCGGGTAAGGAGTCGGGTTAGGAGTCGGGTAAGGAGCCAGGTTAGGAGTCGAGTAAGGAGTCGGGTTAGGAGTCGGGTTAGGAGTCGAGTAAGGAGTCGGGTAAGGAGTCGGGTTAGGAGTCGGGTTAGGAGTCGGGTAAGGAGTTGTGTTAGGAGTCGGGTTAGGAGTCGGGTAAGGAGTCGGGTTAGGAGTCGGGTTAGGAGTCGGCTTAGGAGTCGGGTAAGAAGTCGGGTTAGGAGTCGGGTTAGGAGTCGTGTTAGGAGTCGGGTAAGGAGTCGGGTTAGGAGTCGGGTTAGGAGTCGGGTAAGAAGTCAGGTTAGGAGTCGGGTTAGGAGTCGGCTTAGGAGTTGGGTAAGAAGTCGTGTTAGGAGTCGGCTTAGGAGTCGGGTAAGAAGTTGTGTTAGGAGTCGTGTAAGGAGTCGGGTAAGGAGTCGGGTTAGGAGTCGGGTTAGGAGTTGGGTTAGGAGTCCGGTAAGAAGTCGGGTTAGGATTCGGGTTAGGAATCGGGTTAGGAGTCGGGTAAGGAGTTGGGTTAGGAGTCGGGTAAGAAGTCGGGTTAGGAGTCGGGTAAGGAGTCGGGTTAGGAGTCGGGTTAGGAGTCGGGTAAGGAGTTGGGTTAGGAGTCGGGTAAGAAGTCGGGTTAGGAGTCGGGTAAGGAGTCGGGTAAGGAGTCGGGTTAGGAGTCGAGTAAGGAGTCTGGTAAGTTGGGTAAGGAAGGGTTAGGATTTGGGTTAGGAGTCGGGTAAGAAGTCGGGTTAGGAGTCGGGTAAGAAGTCGGGTTAGGAGTCCGGTAAGAAGTCGGGTTAGGAGTCGGGTAAGAAGTCGGGTAAGGAGTCGGGTTAGGAGTCCGGTAAGGAGTCGGGTTAGGAGTCCGGTAAGAAGTCGGGTTAGGAGTCGGGTAAGAAGTCGGGTAAGGAGTCGGGTTAGGAGTCCGGTAAGGAGTCGGGTTAGGAGTCCGGTAAGGAGTCGGGTAAGAAGTCGGGTTAGGAGTCCGGTAAGAAGTCGGGTTAGGAGTCGGGTAAGAAGTCGGGTAAGGAGTCGGGTTAGGAGTCCGGTAAGAAGTCGGGTTAGGAGTCCGGTAAGGAGTCGGGTTAGGATTCGGGTTAGGAGTCCGGTAAGGAGTCCGGTAAGAAGTCGGGTTAGGAGTCGGGTAAGGAGTCGGGTTAGGAGTCGGGTTAGGAGTCGGGTAAAGAGTTGGGTAAGAAGTCTGGTTAGGAGTCCAGTTAGAAGTCGGGTAAGAAGTCAGGTTAGGAGTCGGGTAAGGAGTCGGGTAAAGAGTTGGGTAAGAAATCTGGTTAGGAGTCAGGTAAGAAGTCGGGTTAGGAGTCCAGTAAGAAGTCGGGTAAGAAGTCGGGTTAGGAGTCGGGTAAGGAGTCGGGTAAAGAGTTGGGTAAGAAGTCTGGTTAGGAGTCAGGTAAGAAGTCGGGTAAGAAGTCGGGTTAGGAGTCGGGTAAAGAGTTGGGTAAGAAGTCTGGTTAGGAGTCAGGTAAGAAGTCGGGTTAGGAGTCCAGTAAGAAGTCGGGTAAGGAGTCGGGTTAGGAGTCAGCAAATGCTGAACTGCAGTGGGAAGAGTTATATAGTGCTGGACTCTTCTCGCTCTCAGTGATGTCTCCTCACACTGAAGCTCAGGACATTGGGTGGCATTTTCTTTCTGTGTTAGTGTTCTCAAGTCTGTTTGTTTCCTAGAATTATGTTCAACTGGTGACATTAAAGTCTGTGATTATTTAGTTGAAGAGGTTTGTTTGGAGGAGTGATACACTTCTCTCTCTCTCTCTCTCTCTCTCTCTCTCTCTCTCTCCTCTAAAAGAAAACATGCTCATTTCTCAAGGGTAAGTGACACAGCGTTCCTTACGGGAGGAAAGCGTTTCCCAGGACTCGTCCATGAGCTCTTTTAATTAAAGCACTGGTTATTCCGCGCGTGGGTCGAGCCGTAGCGCTCACTGCACACGGAACACACTTCATGTGAGACTGAGTCTCCAAGGGCCCTGAAATATAATACACACACACACCCAGTCCACCCACACACATTTGTTGTAAAGCACGGAAAACAATTTCTCTAAGCCTAGTTTAATCATTTCAAAACATGAGATATGCTCCAAAAACTCAGTGAGCTGCCTTGCTTTCTGCAGCCTACATCCAGTGAACTTCTAAGACAGCATCAGTACTTGATAATGTGACTGATCATTCGAGAGTTTGTGCATCTAACAATTTGCATTGCAGGAGAATATTTTGGACCTTAGAGCATGCCAAAAATAAGAGATTCTAAAAACTAAGTTATGAAAACGATATTTCTGAATGTTCTCTGACATCCAGTTTTCCCTTAAAAAAAGAAAAGTTTTTCTTGGTTATGTGGACATTAACGAAATATTACATATTAATAATTCCAAATAAAATACTGTCTAGGCAGAATATATACTAGACAAACACATTGGTGAACTTCTTCTTAAATTCTTTATTTCTCTTTCTTTCTGTATTTATGTCTTCCTCACTCTCCTTTCCAACACACACACACACACACATATGCATTAGATTTCCCGTTCTCCGCCAGTAGGCTTTGGAAGGCTCCAGGCGCGGAGCTGCACATTCATGCATGATAACACAACGAGAGAGAAACCAGAAACTCTCCGAACTGAAAGATGGCGGGATGGAGAGATCTCTGGGATCCAGGAGCGGGTCACGGGTGTCGTGTGGGTCAGATGCTTCCTCTCGGTCTTGGGCCACAGATGGGAAGTTTGCTGAGGTTTGGATGAAGCCCTTGACTGGGATCAGTGAGAGATCGCCCACCGGGATTCCTCCAGGGCCAAGCTCATGTTTACCCAGGCCGGTCTGGGTGAGTCCTGGGAAAGAGAAGGAAATATACTCATCAGATTCTGGAGGAAGCAAACGGGATCCCGGCTTCTCAGTTCTGTCCAAGAAAAATCCCAAAAGAATGCTAGAAGAAGAGAAGCACATTTCAGATTCCAATGGGATCAAACCAGAATCCAACGAGAATTAGATAAAATTAGCGGAAATGATGTTTTCATACAGTATTACAGTTTATTCAGATCATATTTTATTCCTACTGGGTTTTTGTTGTTGTTTGATTCCATTAATCAACCCATTAACACAATCAATCCCAAATCCGAGCACAGTTTGAGACATCTCCTCTGAAACTCATGTGAGATTACTCAGGAGAAATGTCTCCATTTAATCTCACTGCGGTCAGAGAGCATGAATCGAGATGTTGGGAAGATCTCATCCGTTGCGTGTGGATATTCACAGATGGACTGTGCTGGGACTCTTCCAGAATCATGACATCATGTGTTATGCAGGCGTATGATCCTCTGATAATGTGCTGCGACTTCAGTTTGGCCAGAGATGATCGTGCAACCAATCAATTATTCAATTATCCAAACCAAAGGAAGTATTTCACAATATTCCCAAAAGTGGGATATAGATGTTGAACTCCAGCCTGATGAGCGACTGGATGCAGTTCCTGATAGGAATAGTAACTCGAGTGAAGGGAGTGACTCTGGTCCAACTCTGTCATATTTTGGTGGAGTTTGGAATGAGACAACCATCTGAAATATTTGATTATTCCTGCTCATGAAGTCATATCTGGACTTTCTTGCAGAAAATGCAGTTATAATGACATTAAAGAATGTTTTTGTTGCATTGCAACCAATTTTTCTAAACTTTTCACAGATTTAAGTCAAAGAACGATTTTTATTCTGTAGGACTGTAAAAGGGGTGGGATAATGCCCTTTTCACAAGATGTAAAATAAGTTTCTGATGTCCCCAGAGTGTGTGTGTGTGTGTGTGTGTGTGTGAAGTTTTAGCTCAAAATACCACACAGATATTGTTTTATACCATGTTAAAATTGGCAAAAACATGTTTTGTTTGTGTCCCTTTAAATGCAAATGAGCTGCTGGCACAGTGGGCGGAGCTTCAACCGCTCATGTACTTTTACCTACATGATGAGGTTATGTTGCTGTTGTGGAGTTATCCTCTAGTCATTGATCAGCATATTCTGTCTTCATAATCTATAAATTGTGTTCAGGGGGCGGAGTTCATGTAAATTATAGGGTTTGTGATGTAGGGTTTGTGATGACCCGGATGGAAGCGCGTGTAGTTCTACCAGCCGTTTGTTGTAGTCCTTAAAAAGCGATTTCTTTAATAGCAAATAAATTTGCAGATGTTGTTTATGCTCAAACAGCAACATTACACAGCGAATGAGCAGTGGAACGATGGTTTCGAGAAACACGACTGCTGATAACGACAGAACTTGCGAACATACTTGGCTAACGATGCTTTTGGGAAACGCAGATCTGAGCAGACGGTACCTATATGTGTTCCTCTCAGGTCCTGTAGAAGTCCATCTGTCTCTCGCAGCATCTGTGTTTACTCCTCGGTTTGATGGTGCGTGACATGCCATCGGTGACAGTCCATTAACATCTGAGTGTTACCATCAGGCCCACGGCTTTATTGAGTCAGATTACCCTCAGAAAGATTCAACACACTGCTGGACTTCCACATGTGAGTTAAAGGGCCGGTTGATTATGATTTCACTCTTCTAGCTGTAGTTAGTTGTGTGTGTGAGCGACAGATCTCGAACTGTGGTTGGAAGCAGAGTTTCTTATTAGCATGACATGTGGACTCAATAAATCCTTATCTTGAGCCAAATAACTACGAGTAATTTACGAGTTGGTCATTTAAGAGATTTAAAGTGTCGTTTTTGAAGAGTGCGCATGTGCGAGACGAGCCTAATCTGGAAATAAAGAAAAATGTGCCATGCATCTAGCATTAAAATATAACATAAACAAACAAAATAAGCATAAAGCATTAATGTGATCTCAAACAGACTCATTAAAAGTATACAAACAACACCATGTGTGACATCATTAACCGGAGTGGTTGAATGACCAATTTGCGACAATGCGGTTTCAGGAAACAGTGGATTCGCTCAAGTATCCATCGTGCAGTGAAGCAGCGCGCACAGCGTAGTTCGGGGTCATTATTAGCAGTGCTATTTGTCAATATTGAAAGCTTGGCTTGTAAAAGCAAGGCTTCATGCTCACGTTTCCGCCCAAGAAGATATGATGCAAAATAGCGCATTTGATTCACTCAATTGATTCCAGTTTAGCATGTTGCTAAGCTAAAAACAATGCTTTTATTGTCAACATTTATTTAGCTTGTTCCACCATCTTGGGTGGGTCACTGAATGCATTACAAACATACTTTCCACCTAACTGCAGCAACTACAAAACAAACCTTTATGCGTAATGCGGGACTTTTAATTATGAAAAACCCGAAATACACTGGGACTCTTATTTTGAAATGTTCATGCTTTACTATTGGAGAAAATACAATTTCTAGCAAACGTTATGATGTCAATCCCACAACTCAACTACTTCACAAGTAGCTTGTAGTTTGACGTACTACAGTTTCAAAATGTACAATAACTGTAGAATAAAACAAGCAGATTTCCCTCAGTTTTGGGTCAGAGTGGACATAATACTCAGACATCTGCTTGTTCTTGTATAATGTTTCAAACATCTGTTTGGGCATTACACTGGCGTTTCACGTTTCAGCCGTATAAGTGAAAGAGCAGACGCACAAACCACACAGGCTTTACTTATCGTGCATTGGACAGCATTCTGACTTCCTGAGCAACGAAGTTTGCCTTCAAATCTCAAATGTCGCCTGAGGACTCACCGAATACTAACAGGTTTATTCCTACAAGGACACCCTAGCAACTCCATAAAAACCACCCAAAACACCCTATAGCATGTACACATACATTTTCTTTACTGCACTAGTCATAATTTGTAAGTAAAATGCATAAAATCTAGAGATTTGTAAAAGTAGAGAACCACCCAGAATACCCTAGCAACCATTAAGGACACCCTAATAACCTCACAGGATTCCTTAGCAACCACCTAGAAACTCCCAAGAATGGCCTAGCAACAACTAAAGATACCATAGTTACCCAGCAACCACCTAACAACACCAAATCAACCACCCTGGACACCCGGGACACAAATCATGTTTTTGAGGGTACACTCTTTTAGTTGAGCAACCACAAACAAGCAAAACCCTATCAATCACTGATAACCCATTAGTAACCACCCAGAATACCCTAGCAACCACTAATGACACCCTAATTACCAACCAAGATTCCCTGGCAACCACTTAGCTATGCTCTTTCAGGCACTGAGAATCCACTAGATCCACCCAGAATGCCCTAGTAACACCAAAGGACACCCTAGTTACCCCCAGTCACAACACCCTATCAAGCACCCAGAATACCCTAGCAACCACTAAGAACTCCCTTGTATCTCCCCAGGATGCCCTGGAATCCACCTAGCAATGAACTAGCAACCACCTAGCAACCATGGAAGAACACCCTATAAGCTTCCAGTATTCCCTATCAACCACCAATCAATGCCCTTTCAGGCATTGGGAATGCCATAGTTACCACCTAGAATGCCCTAGCAACTAAGGACACCCTAATTACCACCAGGATACCACAGCAACCACCCAGAACACAATACTGATCATTCATACTTTCTTCATACACCTACATGTTTTTGAGGGTACAACCACCAATCAGCTTCGGAGAACCCCTTAGTAACCAACCAGAATACCCTCGAAACTCCATAGCAACCACCTAGCAATGCCCTATCAACCACTAAGAACACCCAAGAAACTACCCAGAATACCCCAGCAAATAAATAGTCAAGTAGGTCTAACTAAAAATAATTATTAATATTCTTTACTTCTTTAGTTTCTTGAATTCTTTTGAAAACAACCACCTTTCAACCTGAAAAGGCCCTAGCAACCACCCAGAATGCCCTACCAATGTAAAAAGCAATAAAGCAGCTTCACTTTTTCTCAAGTGGCTCTTTAAAATATTGCTCAAATTCGCCTAAAAGAACTTCAACCTTCCGTACAGACGAAGCTCGACACACTCTCGTCTCGGCCAAGTTTATTTTGTCATGGAGGGAAAGTTCAGCCAACATTCTTGAGTCCCCTACAGAGCAGACAGTTTGTCTACAGCGAGAGCTACACAACAACAACACGAGTCTCGGCGCTTCATTCACAGGTTCAGTGTGCAGTAACCAGAGATCAGGAATGCAGACCGCAGCGCTTCGTGATCCAGAACATCTCTTTACCTCGGACTCCACACACCACGACACAAAAACCTGATTTATCTCGCAATCCTGACTTTATATTTTGTAATCCTGACTTTATATCTCACAAACCTGATTTATCTCGCAATCCTGACTTTATATCACACAATTTGGAGATAAAAAGTCAGAATTGTGAGATAAAAAGTCGTAATTACCTTTTTTATGTTTTATTCTGTGGTGTAAAAAAGCTTCCATAAAAAAAGTGACTGGAATTCTTTTGTGTGAAGAAAATAATAAATATTTAATATGTGAAAATATGCACTCAATCCACTCTTCATGCATATATGAATGTTGAATGAATGTCGGTCACACAAAGCTCATATAGTAGTTTTTGTTTTATTGTTGTCGTTTTATTTCAGAAGGAAAAGTGCAGCATGATCAATCTCGCAGTTCTGACTTTATAACACACATTTACAACTTTATATCACGTGTTATATCTTTACATATAACTTTATACCAATTCTGAGAAAAAAAGTCAGAATTACTGTACATTTTTTATTTTTTATTCTATGGCGGAAACAAGCTTTCACACGTACGGGATTGCATGACATGAGGGCGAGTATTTCATAAGTAATTGTTCCTTTAATAAAATCAGCATATTGTGCTCATTTCTAAATCTGTATATGAAGGTCATACTGGTTTAATAAGTTGATGCAGACCTGATTTGTGAGATATAAAGTCAGGATTACAAAATATAAAGTCAGGATTACGAAATATAAAGTCAGAATTGCGAGATATAAAGTCAGGATTGCCAGATATAAAGTCAGAATTGCGAGATATAAAGTCAGGATTGCCAAATAAAAAGTCAGAATTGCGTGATATAAAGTCAGAATTGCGAGATAAATGAGGATTACGAAATATAAAGTCAGGGTTGTGAGATATAAAGTCAGGATTACGAGATACAAAGTCAGGATTGCGAGATATAAAGTCAGGATTAAGAAATATAAAGTCAGAATTGCGAGATATAAAGTCAGGATTAAGAAATATAAAGTCAGGATTGCGAGATATAAAGTCAGGATTGCGATATCAATCAGGATTAAGAAATATAAAGTCAGGATTGCAAGATATAAAGTCAGGATTGCGATATCAATCAGGATTAAGAAATATAAAGTCAGGATTGCAAGATATAAAGTCAGGATTGCGAGATATAAAGTCAGGATTAAGAAATATAAAGTCAGGATTGCGAGATATAAAGTCAGGATTGCGAGATCAATCAGGATTAAGAAATATAAAGTCAGGATTGCCAAATAAAAAGTCAGAATTGCGTGATATAAAGTCAGAATTGCGAGATAAATCAGGATTACGAAATATAAAGTCAGGAGATATAAAATCAGGATTACGAGATATAAAGTCAGGATTGCGAGATATAAAGTCAGGATTAAGACATATAAAGTCAGGATTGCGAGATATAAAGTCAGGATTGCGAGATATAAAGTCAGGATTGCGATATCAATCAGGATTAAGAAATATAAAGTCAGGATTGCAAGATATAAAGTCAGGATTGCGAGATATAAAGTCAGAATTATTTTATTTCTTCAAAGTTTATTTCTTGCAACTGCGACTTTATATCAGGCAATTCTGATTTTTATAACTCGTAATTGTGAGATACTGTAAAAAGTCGCAATTATCTTTCAAAATGTTTTATTCTGTGGCGGAAACAAGCTTCCATGCTGTATGGAGAGGAGGAGTGAGTGGGAGAACTATGATAAGATGATATGATATACTCTACTTTAAGCCAGGATTACAGTTTGTGTGCATCTTGAGACAAAACAATGGCACTGATATAGTCTATTTTAAGATCTGCCAGTGTACGTTGCTTTCGGTTAAGACATGCATGTTAGTCAGAAGCCGTCTGTGAAACCTGGGGAAAGTAAGTCATGCGAGTCTCAGACTGTAGAGTTGGAACATTATTTCTCACGTCCCTCTTAAATTGTTCGTTTCTCACCGCACACGTTATTCTTAGAAACCCCACTTACTAGAGCAAACCACAATCGCTAAAACTGTTCTGCTCTGGAAACTCACAATAACCTGGCCTTCACACAGATCCACGAATCGTCTTAATAACTACCATCTTTAGATCAACAGAGCAGGAGCCAAAATTATCCAGAGAGAACTCATTAGAAATATTTTTAGCGACAAATCAAGCAGATGTTAAACAATGTCAATAATACTTACAAAATGTTTATAAAGGTAACACTTTACAATGTACAAGGTTCATTAGTTACATTGTAATGTGACCAAGTGATTCAGTCACAATGAAGTGCCTAAAGGATGATAACAAGGATAATAATTAATGATAATAATAAACTAAAAGCTATATAGTATATGAGTCAATGTAAACAAATTCATATTTTTGTCACCTTAATGATGTTGACAAATGTGTTGTGGGGAACTATAAGATATGAACAGACACGGACTGAACTATTACTATCACTAACTACTATGAAAAGCGGATGGTGTGATCCGGATTCTCCCGCATTCTCCTCTGTCGACTTGTTCCATAAAAAACTGCAAATCTGTCATGATGATTTGGAGCTGTTGGGGTTGTTTTTATGAAAATGAAGAAGCATGACTCTCCTTAATAGCATCCAAGAAAAACATCTTTGATATTTATGGTGAAAAGAAAAGAAAAAACAGGTCAATCTTTCCAATGAGACACAGGAAGACGTTTGGAAAAAATGCACTTCTCTCTTCTGGGTTCCTCCAAACCCTTCATGTTTACTTTTCCTGAAAGATCGGTGACAGACATTCCCTCTCGCCAACTCCGAGCTGACTCGTGTTTGGCTCTAAAAGCCTGTGTCACTCATCACACACACACATGCGATAATCAGCCAAAACTGCATTTGCATTGCATTGCATCCATCCAAAGCTTTGAGGTTTGTAAGTTTACCTATCCTGACCAACAGCTCTTAAAGTCATTTTTCTTTACAAACTCCCAGGAAAGATGCATCAGACCCTGGTGTCCCGTCAGCCTTCATCGGAGTCCTGATGGATTCACGGATTCGTTCTCTCAGAGTGACTCGAGGCTTCAGATGGGGAAGCGTCTCAGTGTTGCTGTTGTTTTCCAGCTTTATAATCGCTATGAAATATATCATCAGATGCTCGTGAACTCCTGAGATTGCAGGAGCGTTCCCGCTCTTTGAACTTGTGTTGATCTGCTGTCCGTTTACACAACACCACTTTCAACCAATGATAGAGCACTTTTCACAAAACTACTAAACAAATTTGGTGAAAACGGTGGCGTCATGCGCGTTCTTGAGAAAGTGACATCGCCATCTACTGGCCCGGCAGCAGAATACAGCGTTTCAGTCGTTTTTGAGGATTCGTGTGAACTTGGAAGTTATGCGACAAACACACGCTTTTAGTACATCCTTGTCGTGTAAAGTTTACACGACACCGTTTTCAACTAAGTTTTGGCCGTTCATTCACACGAAAATGACGTTTTTGGTTACTGACAACGCAAACTTTTGAAAACGGGTTTCAAAGTGCACATTTTTTCAAAATGGTCTCTGAGGGCTGTTTACACGACACCGTTTTAAATGAAAAACGTACAACTTTTTAAACGTTTTAAACCAAAAACGCTGTTTGTTTACACGACAATGACGTTTTGGGTTCCTGACAACGCAAACTTTTGAAAACGGGTTTCAAAGTGTACGTTTTTGAAACCGGTTCCCATGTAAACCACAAAAATGTTACTCTCTGAAGACGATGACGTCATGCGTATTACGTGTTCAGTCTATAGTGTTTCATCGCCATCTACTGGCCCGGCAGCAGAATACAGCGTTTCAGTCGTTTTTGAGGATTCGTGTGAACTTGGATGTGATGCGAAAAACACACACTTTTAGTACATCCTTGTCGTGTAAACTTACTGATAGGGTTTGTTTACACGACACCGTTTTCAACTAAGTTTTGGCCGTTCATTCACACGACAATGACGTTTTTGGTTACTGACATCGCAAACTTTTGAAAACTGGTTTCAAAGTGCACATTTTTTCAAAATGGTCTCTGAGGGCTGTTTACACGACACCGTTTTAAATTAAAAACGTACAACTTTGTAAACGTTTTAAACCAAAAACGCTGTTTGTTTACACGACAATGACGTTTTGGGTTCCTGACAACGCAAACTTTTGAAAACGGGTTTCAAAGTGTACGTTTTTGAAACCGGTTCCCATGTAAACCACAAAAATGTTACTCTCTGAAGACGATGACGTCATGCGTATTACGTGTTTAGTCTATAGTGTTTCATCGCCATCTACTGGCCCGGCAGCAGAATACAGCGTTTCAGTCGTTTTTGAGGATTCGTGTGAACTTGGATGTGATGCGAAAAACACACACTTTTAGTACATCCTTGTCGTGTAAACTTACTGATAGGGTTTGTTTACACGACACCGTTTTCAACTAAGTTTTGGCCGTTCATTCACACGACAATGACGTTTTTGGTTACTGACATCGCAAACTTTTGAAAACTGGTTTCAAAGTGCACATTTTTTCAAAATGGTCTCTGAGGGCTGTTTACACGACACTGTTTTAAATTAAAAACGTACAACTTTGTAAACGTTTTAAACCAAAAACGCTGTTTGTTTACACGACAATGACGTTTTGGGTTCCTGACAACGCAAACTTTTGAAAACGGGTTTCAAAGTGTACGTTTTTGAAACCGGTTCCCATGTAAACCACAAAAATGTTACTCTCTGAAGACGATGACGTCATGCGTATTACGTGTTTAGTCTATAGTGTTTCATCGCCATCTACTGGCCCGGCAGCAGAATACAGCGTTTCAGTCGTTTTTGAGGATTCGCGTGAACTTGGAAGTTATGCAAAAAACACACGCTTTTAGTACATCCTTGTCGTGTAAACTTACTGATAGGGTTTGTTTACACGACACAGTTTTCAACTAAGTTTTGGCCGTCCATTCACACGAAAATGACGTTTTGGGTTCCTGACATCGCAAACTTTTGAAAATTTGTTTCAAAGTGCACATTTTTTCAAAATGGTCTCTGAGGGGCTGTTTACACGACACCGTTTTAAATTAAAAACGTACAACTTTTTAAACGTTTTAAACCAAAAACGCTGTTTGTTTACACGACAATGACGTTTTGGGTTCCTGACAACGCAAACTTTTGAAAACGGGTTTCAAAGTGTACGTTTTTGAAACCGGTTCCCGTGTATAACCACAAAAACGTGACTCTCTGAAAACGATGACGTCATACACATGCATATTACGTGTTCAGTCTATAGTGTTTCATCGCCATCTACTGGCCTGGCAGCAGAATATAGTCGCTTTTATTTTAGTCTTTTTTGAGGATCCGCTTGAACGGGGAAGTGATGCGAAAAACACACAGGAAAAAAAAACACGCCTTTATTATATCCTTGTCATGTAAACTTACTGATAGGGGTTGTTTACACCGTTTTCAACTAAGTTAGTTTTGGCCGCTCATTCACATGAAAACGACGTTTTGGGTTCCTGACAACGCAAACTTTTGAAAACGGGTTTCAAAGTGCACATTTTTTCAAAATGGTCTCTGAGGGCTGTTTACACGACACCGTTTTAAATTAAAAACGTAAAACGTTTTAAATAGGGCTGTCAGTTTAACGCAAACCCATTTTAACGGCGTTAATCGAGCGATTAACGGTCTTTTTGGCCTAGCAAACTTTGTCTCTTTTTTCACATGTTTTTACAACAAGACGCGGCGCTGCTCTATGAAACCTATTCATTAAAATAGCTTGTGCCGCGCGAGGACGTATTATTGCTTCGTTGACCAAAGAGCTCGACCGCAAACAAAACAACAGGCATGACGCCGCACACATGCACGTCCAGTCTGAAACACCACTTGATGATGGCGAATCACACACACAGATGATGCGACTTCTCCGCCCCTCGTCAATATCAGGACCTCGTCAGTATTTATTTCACGCTTTTATTGATGGACAGTGTTACATTGCGTGAGAGATTATTTGCTCCAAGTGAGAATGTTAGTGTGAAATTGAACACAGTATATGCCAATCTTGTTTGTCAATTAAATATTTGAATCGTTTGACAGCACTAGTTTTAAGCTAAAAACGCTGTTTGTTTACACGACAATGACGTTTTGAGCTCATGACAACGCAAACTTTTGAAAACGCAAAACGCAAACTTTTCAAAGTGCACGTTTTTGTAACCGGTCCCCGTGTGAAGCACGAAAAACGTGACTCTCTGAAGAGGATGACGGCATACACATGCATATTACGTGTTCAGTCTATAGTGTTTCATCGCCATCTACTGGCCTGGCAGCAGAATACAGCGTTTCGGTCGCTTTCGCGGATCCGTGTGTACGTGGAAAACACAAAGAAAAAAATTCTCCTTTTTAAGCATATCATCGTCGTGTAAACCAAAACCAGTCCAAAACAGCCCGTTAAACAAAAAAAAAATCGAAGTTATGTGAACGTTAAGGGATTCTTTAAATATTATTGGACCATTACTTACGAATGATTTAAAAATGTTCTGAACATTTACATTTAAACGTCCAACTAAAACGTTTCAGAAAGCATGTTGCCCCTTTTTTAAAATCAAATCTATGGTTAGCATTTTAACTTCTAGTTTTTTAATACATTAATTTGCACACTTGTACGCAGCTGATGGGATGTTTGCCCGGGCGCCTGGGGGAGAACCACTGCTTTATGCAAAGCATTCCTCAGCTTTGTTGTGTTGATGTAAACACCAGTCAGAAAGTCCCAGTCTAACCACAATGAATGAGCTGAATCTCTGGCCTTATAAAACATCTCCGTCTGACCTGGAGTTCTTCTCCTCGCGCTCGTCTCTGACGCCAGGAATGATTCATTGAGTTACCGGTTGCTTTCTTGACATCCGCCTCCAGCTGAGAGGACTGGAAGTTGAAACACTGACTCACTGACCAGTCTGACCAGCAACGCTTTACCGCTGTGTTCCTTTGTGTAAGTCTGAAACTACTGGCCAGCTGTTTTTATTACTCCAGATCTCATGAGTCAAAGCTGAATGACTTTAGCATGTCACATCAAGTTCACTTCAATATGACCCCAACTGCGATATTGTCCTCCTTTAATGAGGCCTTGTGAAATAAGTCACTTGCTTCTTTGTATGGTTGGCATGTTTACTTGTAGTCACCCAAAGTCATGAGGAGAACAAAAAAGCGCACTGAGAGAAGGCGCCTGATGTCTATTAAAGTAGCTTCACACCGACCAAACCAAACCTCGTCATGTTGACCATCAGAACAAAAGCTGAATAAAAACACTCTAAAAATAAGTCACATTGTTCCTGAGGTTTTTATACGACCGCTGTGACGTGTACACTTGTGTAAGAGTTCAACATGATGATGAGATGATCAGTGTAACTCCACAACAACTACACAAATGTCTCCGCTAACATTCAGAAACGTGTAAAAGTGAGTCTCTCCGTAAGGCTGCACTCGCTGCTGGTTACTCCTGATCCTGGATCAGTGAGATCGCCTGTGTTGTTATTGCCGGAGTCTCTGAAGCTCGTGTGAAGGCTCCGCCCTCTTCTGAATGGAGGCGGAGCTAAAGCTCATTTGCATTTAAAGGGACACACGCAAAATGGCGCGTTTTTGCCACAAATTTGACAAGCTATTATAAATAATCTTTGAGCTAAAATTTCACAGGCACATTCTGGGGACATAGATTTATATTGTATCTATATATTGCATCCATAGATTTATCTTGTGAAAAGTGGCAAATTATGTATGGAAGCTTGTTTCCGCCACTGAATTAAAAAAATAATTGCGACTTTTTATCTCAAAAGTGCGAGATATGAAGTCAGAATCGTGACAAATAAAGTCACAATTGTGAGATATAAAGTCAGAATTGCGTGATATAAAGTCACAATTGCGAGTTATAAAGTCAGAATTGCGTGATATAAAGTCGCAATTGTGAGTTATAAAGT
Source organism: Pimephales promelas (assembly GCF_988280905.1). NCBI lineage: Eukaryota > Metazoa > Chordata > Actinopteri > Cypriniformes > Leuciscidae > Pimephales > Pimephales promelas. Next base: position 41,759,819 of record NC_142774.1, on the reverse strand, counting down.
CAGAATTGCGTAATTTAAAGTCGCAATTGCGAGTTACAAAGTCAGAATTGTGTGATATAAAGTCGCAATTGCGAGTTATAAAGTCAGAATTGCGTGATTTAAAGTCGCAATTGCGAGTTATAAAGTCAGAATTGCGTGATATAAAGTCACAATTGTGAGTTATAAAGTCAGAATTGCGTAATTTAAAGTCGCAATTGCGAGTTACAAAGTCAGAATTGTGTGATATAAAGTCGCAATTGCAAGTTATAAAGTCAGAATTGCATTTTATAAAGTCGCAATTGCGAGTTATAAAGTTAAAATTGTGTGATATAAAGTCGCAATTGCGAGTTATAAAGTCAGAATTGCATGATATAAAGTCGCAATTGAGAGTTATAAAGTCAGAATTGCGTGATTTAAAGTCGCAATTGCGAGTTATAAAGTCAGAATTGCGTGATATAAAGTCACAATTGTGAGTTATAAAGTCAGAATTGCGTGATATAAAGTCGCAATTGCGAGTTATAAAGTCAGAATTGCATTTTATAAAGTCGCAATTGCGAGTTATAAAGTTAAAATTGTGTGATATAAAGTCGCAATTGCGAGTTATAAAGTCAGAATTGCGTAATATAAATTCACAATTGTGAGATATAAAGTCAGAATTGCATCATATAAAGTCGCAATTGCGAGTTATAAAGTCAGAATTGCGTAATTTAAAGTCGCAATTGAGAGTTAAAAAGTCAGAATTGCATTATATAAAGTCGCAATTGCGAGTTATAAAGTTAAAATTGTGTGATATAAAGTCGCAATTGCGAGTTATAAAGTCAGAATTGCATTATATAAAGTCGCAATTGCGAGTTATAAAGTCAGAATTGCATTATATAAAGTCGCAATTGCGAGTTATAAAGTTAAAATTGTGTGATATAAAGTCGCAATTGCGAGTTATAAAGTCAGAATTGCATTATATAAAGTCGCAATTGCGAGTTATAAAGTCAGAATTGCGTAATTTAAAGTCGCAATTGTGAAAAAAAAAGGTCAGTATTGTGAAATAAAAATTCGCAATTACATTTTTTATTTTCCATTCTGTGGCGGAAACAAGCTTCCATAAAATTAATAAGACGTGGAAAATAAGTTTTAAAAAAAAGTCTCATCTGGATAAAGAAAACATCCCAGAACCCTGAATAGTTTTGCGGATGATTTAGATCCATGTAAACATTTGTCGTCGGTTCACATCACAGCGTCTTCCCTGAATTATTCCCGTGACATCACTGACACACTTGTCCCATTATAAATGTGCCACTAAAGAAACATCAAGTGAGGAGCGGCAGTCCGCGTGCAGGAATACACACACAAACACGCCTAAACACGCACAAACATCCCTAAATCACTCCGCTGTTAGAGATACATGAGCCGGGAGAAATGTGCTCGTGTTTGTATGTACATGCTCACGGCTGATCAGTTAACACGACTTTACAAACTAATCCTGATTATCCCGAGGGGGATGTTTCTCCGGTGAGGACGATGATGTCTGGGAGCGCGCCACAACACCGCCGCAAACATCTCGGTCGGGCTGGAACAAGCTCAAGCTCTGCCGTGATAGGAGTAAAACGATTGTTTGGAGAGCGTCCACATGAATGTTGGGTTTCAGTTGAATGCATGTAAGTGGAGAAATTAAGGGGAACGTCTCAGATTCTACCATCGAAGATCAAGCCTGAGACTGTGTTTTCCCAGCATGCATTGAGACCAAAGACTACATCAACAACAGGTTTTAATATAATACAACGACGAGCACGCAGTAGACCGGCGTAATATCAACCGCCATGCATGTTGGGTAAAAAATGATTTTAAAAACGGTAATCTTACTGTAAAATACAAGGTCATTGTATATTTTACAGTGAATAACCGTAATTTGACATTCCCACAATTTTATGTATTTTTGTTGAAATATGTTTCTTCATAGTTTCTCTTAGGTCAACGTCAAGCACACGCACTAGACAGGCATCATTTCAACACGTGACCACCAACCCTCAATGCATGCTGGGTAAAAAATTATTGTGATTTAACTGTAAAAAATGCTACGGTTAAATTAATGTTATCTTACAGTAAAATACCGTTACACATAAAAAAATACGTAATTTGACATTTTCACTTCACATTTTATGTATTTTTGTTGAAATAGCTATGTTTCTTCATAGCTTTGTTTTTTTTTTCTTTTAGCTGTGTATTCAAGTCAAGTCTCATTTATATATATAGCGCTTTACACAATACAGATTATTTAAAATCAGCTTCTCAGTAATAAACTTGTTTTAGCAAATAATTTCAGCTATAAAGCAGCTCGACAGAAGACGACAGTCTGATTATTCAGCCCGTGATTTGAGGAATCACATGCAATGCATGTCTGGAGCTGAAACGTACGAGTGTGTGTGTGTGTGTGTGTGTGTTCGGCAGGTAGGGATTGAGAGTGGTGTCTGGCCCTGCAGCTGTGCAAACAGGCAGCTGATGATGTCACACCGCAGGGGATTCTGGGACACACTTTGAAGCCATTCTTTATGAGAGCAGGTGTGGGACTGGACATTCAAGATGAGGATTGGGTTAAATGTGAAGTCAATTTAATTGATCAAATGTCTAGCATTGAGTATTACATTTTTTACACAATCGCCACACGAGACACATTTCTCAAGACTTCAAAATTCTTCACATAGTTTTTATCAACTTTCATCAGTACATTTCACATGCAAAACTCCCAAAACACATCATCCATGTCTCAAATCAAGTCACTTTCACAATAATGGTTTTGAATTCATATATAGTTACATGATCCTAAATTCACCCATTTTCTATAGAGGGTAATGAAATTAAAAGACTGTGTAAGTGTTCAGCTACATACAATTGTTTTGATAGTATTTCAGTTTTTAGATTTGGAATATATTTCAATGGTATTACTGTAGAAATGTAGCCTTGAATGTTTAATGCAGTGTTGAATAAGATTTTGAAACAAGTTGTGGCGATTGTGTCTGAGTGAGAGATGTCGTCACTGAATGTATTTTGTGTCATGCGAATGATAAATGATGCCGGTTTCGCTGTGATCACTGTCTAAAGAACAGCTTTAAAAACTATTGTGAGAATCCCACAGATGCACACTGAGAGAAAGAAACCACACAAAACACCATTAAAATAGTCTCAGATGGTTTGTATTGATTTTATGGAGATGAAACTTCTGTTTCTGCACATTTGGAAATGATTAATACTGAATTTCAGTAGCAGTTAAATCAGAAGTTAAATCAACGGACCCACATCAATAGACTCTATCGGGCATCGTTCCTGTCAGATGTGGTGAGAAAACGAGCCAATCCACATGAAAGTGAAAAATCGACCTGTTTACGATCAAACAGATTGAAGGGGAAAAATACTGCGAGTTTCCACGCTATTAATCAAAGACACGTGTCACCGACAAATACAAGATCTGAAGACAAAAACTCCTTTTTTAGATCTGCAGGTTCAATGTTACCGTTGCTTGTCGCAGTCACAGAGCAACACCCTAGCAACCGCTCAGAATCCCATAACAGTTGCATAGCAACACCCTGGCAACCACTCAGAACACCACGCCAACTGCATAGCAATGTGTTAACACCTCCTTAGAAAATCTTAGCAATCGAATAACAATGCCCTAGCAACCACTCAGAAAACCTTAGCAACAGTACAGTAACACCCTGGCAACCACCTTCAGCTCGTGTCGCAGTGACCACCACTCACATTCACTGCAGTAACTTAAAAATGCCCAAGTAACTACTCAGAACACCATATCATCTGCATAGCAACCACTAAAAAACACCATACTAACTGCTCTACAATGCCCAGTAGCAAACACTCAGAAAATCTTAGCAACTGCATAGCACTCAGAAAACAATAACACCCTGGCAACCTTTCAGTACACCATGCCAACTGCATAGCAATGTCTTAACAGCTCCTCTGAAAATCTTAACAACTGCATAGCAACACCCTAGCGACCACCAACTGCACAGCAACCACTCTGAAAATCCTTGCAACTCTATAGCAACCACTCAGATCACCATATCAGCTGCATCGCAACACCCCAGCAACCACTCTGAAAAGCCTTACAACTGCATAGTAACACCCTGGCAACCACCTACAGCTCTTGTAGCAGTGACCCCCACTCACATTTACTGCAGTAACGTAAAAATGCCCAAGCGACTACTCAGAACACCATACCATCTGCATAGCAACACTCTAGCAACACTCAGAAAATCTTAGCAACCGCATAGCAATGCCCGAGCAACCACTCAGAAAACAATAACAGCTGCATAGCAACCACTCTGGAAAATCCTTGCAACTCTATAGCAACCACTCAGATCACCATATCAGCTGCATAGCAACGCCCTAGCAACCACTCTGAAAAGCCTAACAACTGCATAGTAACACCCTGGCAACCACCTACAGCTCTTGTAGCAGTGACCCCCACTCAAATTTACTGCAGTAACGTAAAAATGCCCAACCAACTACTCAGAACACCATACCATCTGCATAGCAACACTCAGAAAATCTTAGCAACCGCATAGCAATGCCTGAGCAACCACTCAGAAAACAATAACAACTGCATAGCAACACCCTGGAAACCACTCTGGATAATCCTTGCAACTCTATAGCAACTACTCAGATCACCATATCAGCTGCATAGCAACGCCCCAGCAATCACTCTGAAAAGCCTTACAACTGCATAGTAACACCCTAGCAACCACCTACAGCTCTTGTAGCAGTGACCCCCACTCACATTTACTGTAGTAACGTAAAAAATGCCCAAGCAACTACTCAGAACACCACACCATGTGCATAGCAACACTCTAGCAACACTCAGAAAATCTTAGCAACCGCATAGCAATGCCCTAACAACCAATAACAGCTGCATAGTATCAACCTGGAAACCACTCTGGAAAATCCTTGCAACTCTATAGCAACCGCTCAGATCACCATATCAGCTGCATAGCAACGCCCTAGCAACCACTCTGAAAAGCCTAACAACTGCATAGTAACACCCTGGCAACCACCTACAGCTCTTGTAGCAGTGACCCCCACTCACATTTACTGCAGTAACGTAAAAATGCCCAAGCGACTACTCAGATTTGCATAGCAACGCCCTAGCAACCACCTACAGCTCTTGTAGAGGTGAACACCACTCAAATTTACTGCAGTAACTTCAAAATGAGTTTCCACATTGGGACAGTGCAATATTCTTTTTGTTTAGCGTGGAGCAATCTTAAATGTAATCTTAAAGTAACAATTGTAGGGGTGGGGGGTTGCTTAACATGGGATTAAGATGCTCGTCGTTGACGTTGAACGTATTTTTTAAGTCTTGATTTCTTAAAGTCCATTGTGTGTGCTGTGTAGCTTGTTAGCTGTTTTAATGTTTTTCTTTTATGTTTGATTCAACGAGCTCTGCTACAAAAATTCCTATGCACCTGTATAGCTGTACCGGTACAAATGGCAAATAAAGCTTAACTTAACTTAACTTAACACATATTAAAACTCCTTATAGTGTGTATGCTGACAGTGTGATCAATATGCCTCATACTGATTGCTGAATACAGATCTCAGAACCCCAGCCACCAATGGACACACAGGCCTGACCTCAGATCAGTTAGTTGGCAGTTTAGTGTGAACTGATACAATATGAGTTGTATGAACTTTGTCGGGTGAAACTTCCAGAGGCCGTGAGCAGATCGTACAAAGATGCTCCTATGAATTTGCAATCAATTCACCAAATCCGAAAAGTCCTTACAAATTGTCTTGATGCTGTGCTGGCGCTAGTGTTTCCAGTCATTACATCATTAAACGCCATGACAACCACATGCATGAAATAAAATGCTGATGCCTCGCTTTAGTTTCCTCACAGAATAACATCAGTCCAGCATCTCACTGCAGAAACAGCTGGAGCCGGCAAAGCAAAGTTCATTAAGACAAGCTTTAAAAAGCATCGGGTTTTAAACGGTTACAGTTAAATAGGATTGAGCGTGTGTGTGTGTGTGTGTCGTGACTAAATATACAGACTAAGACCAGAACTGGAGTTTCCCTGCAGAACATGTGGCTTCCATCTGAATAAAACAGGGCAGGAATGAACGCTATTCAGAGCACAAGACAGAAGACGAGCGCGATCACAAAACAAACATCTTCCCTGTGAGCTTCAGTGTGAAGAAACCAGAAAACTGAAGGCCAAACAGAGACAGTGTGTGTGTGTGTGTGTTGATTCAACACACGTATTTCAGCGAGAGGAGGAAGCGTGTCGTTTTAAAGGATGTTATTTTACAGATAATAAATCACAGTTGTTCTGATGCAGAATGGTGATTCTTTGATGAATGGAAAGAACAGCGTTTATTGAAGTGTGTAGACTATCTAGTGTAGATGTGTTGACTTTAGCTTGGACTCTCGACTGGTGTGTGTGTGTGTGTGTGTGTGTGTGTGTGTGTGTGTGTGAGCGAGTGTGTGTATCAGTGCTGATGAGTGGCATTGAGACGAGGTCAAAGTGAAGTCCGGAGACAGGCTTCCCTTAAACTTCCTGAAGAACACTATGATTAACACACACACACACACACACACACACACACACACACACACACACACACACACACACAGATTTGTTTAACACAAGACCTCCTGCTCTTCACTCTGGGTCAGTGGAGGATCAGGTCAGTAATCGACCCTTCAGTTCCTCTTCCTGAAGTCTGTAAACACACACACACACACACACACACACACACACACACTCACACTCAGGAGTTTCGTTGAGCGAGTGAAACCCCTGAGTCTGAAATGTTCGCACGTTAAAAAATAAATACAACCTCACGTTACACTGTAAAAATGAATGTGCTTTATCTAATCAAAAATAAGCAATATTATTAATTCAATTTAACAATAGAATTGAGAAATAATTAATCAAATTAATTCATTAAAAGTTAACCATTTAAAATGAGTAAAACGTACAGCCCCCCACCACCACCAACAAAAAAACCCATACACAAGTCGCCATTGGTGCTCAGTGTTTGTTTTAAAATGACGGTTTTGTCCTTCAGTGATTCTGCTTGTTAATATCAGGTGTCTTCAATGTTGACAATTTAAAATAAATAGTTCTTAAAGGAGTAGTTCACTTTTGAAAAACTTTCGCTGATAATTTACTCGCCCCCGTGTCATCCAAGATGTCCATGTCTTTCTTTCCTCAGTCGAAAAGAAATTAAGGTTTTTGATGAAAACATTCCAGGATTTTCTCCATATAATGGACTTCAATGGGGACCAAACGGTTCAAGGTCCAAAAGACAGTTTCAGTGCAAACTGTTCAAAGGGCTTTAAACGATTCCAGACGATGAATAAGGGTCTTATCATGCGAAACGATCGGTTATTTCAAAACTTATTCAAAAAATGTAACTTTTCTAAGGACAAATGCTAGCCTTGCTCTATTCTGTGAGGCGCGTTTGTAACGTCACGTATTACGTAATTACGTTCAAAAGGTCACGGGAAAAGTTACATTTTTTGAATAAGTTTTGAAATAACCGATCGTTTCGCATGATAAGACCCTTATTCATCGTCTGGAATCGTTTAAAGCCCTTTGAACAGTTTGCACTGAAACTGTCTTTTGGACCTTGAACCGTTTGGTCCCCATTGAAGTCCATTATATGGAGAAAATCCTGGAATGTTTTCATCAAAAACCTTAATTTCTTTTCGACTGAGGAAAGAAAGACATGGACATCTTGGATGACACGGGGGCGAGTAAATTCTCAGCAAAAGCTTTTTCAAAAGTGAACTACTTCTTTAATTAATCTTTGACGTCTGTCCGATATTCCGATATTTTTGTTACATTTTTTGGTGTAAACTTTACTTATTTTAAATGGTTAACTTTTATTCAAATTTGATTCAAATTTGCTCAATTTAATTAATAATATTGCTTGTAATCTGTTGCCACAATTTTATTGATTAGATAAAGCATATTAATATTTACAGTGTATGTCAATCACGCTTGTACACCGCGTCCGTCGTAAAAAAAAAATCGTAAAACAATGATTTAAAGGACATAAATTTTAATTTGTAATGGTCTAAAACTAAATATCAATAATATTGTGGCATTTCTGATCAGGCACTGAATAGGACACCTAAAATAGTCACTTTGGGCCTGAAATAGACTGATTTTGGAGAGAGGAGCTGTTGCGGAGATGAGTTACGGTTAGTCTGCGGGTTTATCATCGTGTTTTTGAAGCATTACAGTAAAGGTTTATCCACATTTCTGTTTATTTGACCATAAACTGGTATAGCATGCACTGCTGTAGAATATACAACAACACTATGATTGAAATGCCAGGATGTTGCTGTGATATCAGCTGATGTCATCGAGCTGGACTGTGTGAACACCGCAGAACACAATTAGGCCTCAGTCCTGACCCGCTTTCTGTTTAATTGGAGATTATTAGAGCATTATCGGCTAACGAGGCTTTTACTGTAGAGAGACATACAGACGTACAGTTCATACAGAGAACGGGTTTTGTTGAGGAAATACGGCCAAGATGTCCTCGTGTGACTGAGGGTGAACAGGGACGTGCTCACATGCACTGACATCATTTTGATTTATGCGTTTGTTTTCTAACAGACAATATTTCAACTCTTCTTTTTGTTGCATTATTTAATGATTTTTATGACAATTAAAGATATTTTGTCCTAAAACATCTGTCATACAGTAATGAAAATAATCCTGACATGACAAGGTTTAATATATATATATATATATATATATATATATATATCTTTTACCATTTGTATCTATTAACCAAAATATAACCAAAATAGTAGATACAAATGGTAAAAGATCTTATATATATATATATATATATAAGATCTTTTACCATTTGTATCTACTATTTTGGTTATATTTTGGTTAATAGTAGATACAAATATTTCAACTTTTTGGTTAATAGTATATATATATATATATATATATATATATATATATAAGATCTTTTACCATTTGTATCTACTATTTTGGTTATATTTTATATATATATATTTTATATATATATATATAAAATTATAAATTTTATATATATTATAAAATTATATATATAATATATATTATAAAATTATATATATATATATATATATATATATTTCATTATCAAATATAATATTATATAATATAATGAAAAAGTAATAGTAACTTTTCATTAGACCATAGTCATTTTATATATTTTTTGTGTGCAAAATAGTAGATACAAAAATTAAAAGATGAACATAAATGAAATTAAAATAATGAAATTAAAATTATTAATAAAATCATATCAATTATTTTTTACAATTAATATAATATAATATAACTGTAACAAGTGTATTTAATATTTTAAGAATGAAATTAAAATTATTAATAAAATCATATCAATTATTTTTTACAATTAATATAATATGATATAATATAATATAATATAATATAACTGTAACAAGTGTATTTAATATTTTAATAATGAAATTAAAATTATAAAGAAAATCATATGAATTATTTTTTACAATTAATATAATATAATATAGTGTAGTATAATATAATATAATATAATATAATATAATATAATATAATATAATATAATATAATATAATATAATATAATATAATATAATATAATATAACTGTAAGAAGTGTATTTACACCCAAACTGTGTCTCAGCACTCGAGTATATTCTCAGGCATCTTAGGCACATTCCCTTTTCTGTATGATGATGAAAAATATAAAAAGCAGTATCTTGGTGAATGGTTTCTAAATATGTTAATGGTGTGGTGCTGAACAGTCAGAGCACTGAACAGACTGCAGCGCCCCCGTGTGTGTGTGCAGTGTAAGCGCACATTGACTTGTAAGTCTGTAATGTAGGCCTTCAGCGCCCCCTGCAGGTGAAGCGGTGCAACACTGTCTGCCTGTGAGCGGCCAGCAGGGGGCGCACTGAAAGCTTTACTATAAGTGTGTGTGTTCAGGCCTTGCTCCTCATCCTTCACACTCTCTGTGATGCATTTATTATTGCATCGTTTCTGCATCAAATTATTTCATTGTTTAAATGAATACTTTTTTCGCTAATTGTGATTTTGTGACTCTGAAATACATAACTTGGATCACTGTAAATTGTAATGTGCACTTTTTGTCAAGCTGCTTTGAAATGATGTGTATTGTGAAAAGCACTATACAAATACTAAACGTGAATTGAATGGCCATATTTCCGTGATCTTGTTGTGGTGCATTCTGCAAAAGAGGCATTCATTGATGCCTCATATTGTGGATATTACCGTCTCCTTTTTGCAAACACTTGTATATTGGCCTGCAAACATTGGTCCTGTGCTCTCTCATCTGTAAAGCCCTCAGGCGAGAGTCTTCTCGTCCAGATCCCGAGGAATGTCTTGATGTTTTGACACTAGTTAAAGTATGTTTAAAGTATCTGTTTATTCTGTTTAAAGTATTAAGACGTCAACGTGCTCCAATTAGAGTCCCTAATCAAACTATCAAACTGAGGCATTGCTGAGAGATTGCATGTCAAATGTTGTTGATTGCAGTTGTAAATCACTTGAATTGGGCTTTAATGATAGTGTCTGTGCATCATGTGTGTTGGCTCGTCTCCGCTGGGGATATTTTCTACACACAATTATGAAAAATCTCTCAGGCGCACTATTGTTAGTTCACTCATTTAATGCCGTCTAGACGGCGCACAGATTTAGCACGCATCAATATACTGTATATTATAGAAGTGTGGAAACTCAATGTCAAAGCGTAGTCCTAGTGTTGTGTACATTCAAGTTTCCATTAAATGTAATTCTCATTAAACCGAATGTGTTATTATTCATAGCGCTCTCCAATTGTCTTTACATCACATTGCAGTGAATTTGCTTAAAATATTCAACTTTGTAGCATTTTAAAACTCATTTAACCTCTAAATGACAATTCAGTCTTGCTTTCAGGCTCGACTAGAACTTGAATGTTGATTATTCTCCTCATATTCTCCATTGTTGCGGCTCCTCTCTTCCCAGTCTGTCAGTAACGCTCTGTTCACTTCCTGTCTCTATGAAGCCCCGCCTCCTGAAAGCACACTGTGCTCTGATTAGTCGGCTGGAGCGGTGTGTTGTGATTGGTCGAGCGCTTTGAGTGTGTTTGGGAAAAGCCCCGCCCCTTTCCATAACCGCCAGTTTAACACACTACTAACTCACTCACCCAGGCCCCGCCCCTTTATACTGCGCATTAATTATTATAATGAGGAATATTGTGACGTGTTCGTTCCCGGGAGAAACTCAAGACTACAATGGAGGCGTTTCAGGAGTTCAGAAACACTGATATAGCAACACTATCTCACGACCAATTCGTACGAATTTGACGCATGATTAAAAAGTGGCTAATTCGTACTAATTCGTACGACCTCACTCGTACTAATTCCTACGATTTGTCTAAACCCACGTGATGGTTAGGTTTAGGGGCGGGGTCAGGGGTAGGTCATTCGTACGAATTCATACGAATTGGCCAATTCGTAAAATATGTACGATTTAGCAAAATCGTATTAATTCGTACGTGTGAGGTCGTATGAATTGTTACGAATTAGCCACTTTTTAATCATTCGTCGAATTCGTACGACTTGGTCGTGAGATCGGGTTGGATATAGAGAAGAACTGGAGCTTTTAATAATCTAACAGCAACATTACACACTAAACACAGATGAACATGGGAAAAAGCATTATAGCATAAGCATGGCTTTAAAAATTAATGTTTTCAGGTTGCTTTAAAGCTACAATACCTAAGATGTTATGCCGCTAGAGGGCGCTACATTCAAAACAACAACAACGGCTTTGCTTGATGACGCCGTGGAGGAACGTGGAATGATGGGAACTGTTGTTTTCAACTCAGTCAGACGGGAATCGAAAATTAGTTGTCATGGATGAGGTAAAGTTCGATTTCTATAACTGTTGCGTTTAATGACATGCTGTTTTTTCATAAAACCGAAATAACCGCAAGAAAAGTAAATTAGTTATCGCAGATGTTAGGGGAGAGCCGGGACGGTTGAAACACTTTTCAGATAAACGTAGTCATTCGCGGTGAATATGACCGTACGATTTTTCACATCATATGCATAGACAACAAGACATTCGAACAATAATACTAATTGTTTTGCATCGTTTACTGACATGAAATTTGAATACAGAACGTCACCTGTCGAGTAAAACACATGCAAGATCGGCGTCTCTTTCTAGTTCGAGTTTTTCACGAAGTTCTCTCCATTTAGGAAATGCCACACCGATGTTGAGCTGGTTTTATTTCTCTGGGTCGTTTGGTTGACCCGTTCGTTGACGTTTGCGTTCATGAGACTCAGAACCAGGTGCAATCGCTAAAGAATAATTGTGCTCCATTCCATAACAAATGCGCGAAACAAGCTGACGTTTGTTACTTGATAGACGCTAACGCACAACTACAACTTCCGCATTTGTCCAGGACTACACGCAGTACGAGCGGAAACCGAGGTCACGCGGATATGATGTGATTGACTCGCGACTCCCAGCTCACACGCCCCGTTTCCTTCGTTAAAATCTCAATTGTCTCGTGATTTAAACATTGTTTGAAACATTTAGAATATTGCAAGTTATCATCTTAACTAAATATATAACACTAGCCTTGTGATTTTGGGATATTTTAATGCAAAAAATCCACCTTTAATGCTGCGCATCACTTTCAGACTCTCACGTTGTAGTATTTTGAAAATCAGCTTTAATCTTTTTTTTTTCCTTTAGTTTCATTGCTTTCTTAAAAAAACTATTTTATAATAAACATTTGAAAAAGATTGCGGTGTTCTTTCTGACGAGAGAGTACAGAGAGTGAATCAGGCCAGTGAATAAGAGCATTGATTAAAGACACCGGCGCTCAGGATGGGAATCAGGCTTTCGTTTCTTCTCAGCGGATCTGCAGCCGACGCCCTAATGTCTCTCTCTCTCTCTCTCTGTCTCTCTCACATACACACACACACACACACACACACACACACACACACCTGTTTTGTTCATCAGAGGATGTGTATGTGTGTATGTGTGTGTGAGAGAGAGATGTGTGCAGCAGAGAGATGGAGATGTGAGGCGTAGACTGAAAAAGATGTAGAAAATGCATAATTTTTGTTTTAACGAACAATCTTAGTTTTCTCATACATTTATATGACAAGTAAAAATGCATCAAATAATAAGACTTGTTTTTAAAAAAATTTGAATTTGTACGTACAGTACAGTAAGTGTGTCTTGTTTTTGATATTTTACTGGAAAAGTGCACAAAAATACTCATCATGAATTTGATATTTTGCCTTGTACAGATATATATATACAATAAATATCAATTTTGTATCTTATTTAGAAACCAGAAATAAGGATAATAATCTTAATAGAGAACACATAGATGTTTTACAGTGGTGCTGCCAATGCAAGGTTTGTTGCTAGGGCGTTGCTAGGTATCTCTGGGTTGTTGCCAGGGTGTTGCTATGCAATTGTTAAGGTGCTCTGAATGGTTTTTTTAGCATTGCTATGCAGTTGCCATGTGATCGGTGTTGTGTTTGTATATGTGCACTTCTAGATTCAGTACCTTCAGCACATGGTAAATTCTTTCCGATTCTGATTCTGGTCGGGTGTTCTGGGTGATCCGATATCCTTATCCTTATCCTTTCTAATCATAGGATTTACTTCCTAAAGATATCCCCCAAGATATTGTCCAAATGTAGCATGTACAAGGTGAAAAGCAACGGTCCTAGTACTGAGCCTTGTGGTACTCCATACTGAACTTGTGATCGATATACTGTAACACCGCTACATTTACTGCTTGAATGTGTGTGATTGCTAAGGTGTTCTGAGTGGTTGCTAGGTTGTTGCCAGGGTGTTGCTATGCAATTGTTAAGGCGCTCTGAATAGTTTTTTAGCATTGTTATGCAGTTGCCATGTGATCGGTGTTGTGTTTGTAAATATGCACTTCTAGATTCAGTACCTTCAGCACATGGCATGGCAAATAAGTTCTTTCCGATTCTGATTCTGGTCGGGTGTTCTGGGTGATCCGATATCCTTATCCTTTCTAATCATAGGATTTACTTCCTAAAGATATCTCCCAAGATATCGTCCAAATGTAGCATGTACAAGGTGAAAAGCAACGGCCCTAGTACTGAGCCTTGTGGTACTCCATACTGAACTTGTGATCGATATACTGTAACACCGCTACATTTACTGCTTGAATGTGTGTGATTGCTAAGGTGTTCTGAGTGGTTGCTAGGTTGTTGCCAGGGTGTTGCTATGCAATTGTTAAGGCACTCTGAATGGTTTTTTAGCATTGCTATGCAGTTGCCATGTGATCGGTGTTGTGTTTGTATATGTGCACTTCTAGATTCAGTACCTTCAGCACATGGTAAATTCTTTCCGATTCTGATTCTGGTCGGGTGTTCTGGGTGATCCGATATCCTTATCCTTTCTAATCATAGGATTTACTTCCTAAAGATATTTCCCAAGATATCTTCCAAATGTAGCATGTACAAGGTGAAAAGCAACGGCCCTAGTACTGAGCCTTGTGGTACTCCATACTGAACTTGTGATCGATATAACACCGCTACATTTACTGCTTGAATGTGTGTTATTGCTAAGGTGGTTGCTAGGTTGTTGCCAGGGTGTTGCTATGCAGTTGATTTTCAGCACTGCTGTGCAGGTGCCATGTAATTGGTAGGGTGTCCTGGTCCACTATCCTTTCTTTTCATCCAAAAAACTGTTCAACTGCTCTCTGTTCATTTCATTTCTGTTTTTCAGCTTTTCTCAGTTCTGACCTTAGTATTTTGCTTTCCTCTCACGTACGGTTCCATCTCATTCTCTTAACAGACCTGAATCCAACCGTTTCGGTGTAGGACTCCCAAAAAAAAGCTGGCTGTATTTGGCCTTTAGCTTGTAGCATTTTCATCTCAAGGTCAAAGAGGCAGAACAGATGAGTTTTCCTTCAGGTTAGACACAGTTTGAGTTTAGCACCAGGACTAACTCTGTGAACAGGAACGACAGGGAGAATAAACAGACCCGTTTTGTTTTCACGTTTGCTAATCATTTCCTCACGTCATGTGACCAAAATGGCCGCGGTCTCATGAGCCACATTTCTTCTCAGTTTTCATTCGGCATCAGGTGTTGGCCATGTGGGGTGAGAAAACGTCAAAACTCTGACAGCAGACGGAAAAACAGTACGTGCATTGTGTGCATCCATTAAGTAATACACAATTACTAGAAGTGGTAAACGGCGTAAAAAGTATTAACTTCTCTAATGCATTTGCAAACCTTTCTAATAATGCATGTCTCATTTGTCATCATTAAATTGTATTATACAACATTAAATTTGCCTTCAGCCAAGCTAGATATCACTATTAAACATCTTGGTTGACCACTATTACTACTTATTCAAATCACGTCTTCATTTCTCTATTTACTGGCAAATGCATTTGCAAACCTTTGCCTTAAATAATATCGTCTGCATACCCATATAAGAAGCATGTTGTGCATGCATGTCTCATTTATCCTCATTAAATTGTATTACATGACATAAAACTTGCTCGCTCTCTAGATATCACCATTGATCATTGACAAAAACCATCTCGGTTGACCACTAATTAATATATGACAAGTACATTCGCTAAAGCTCATTTAAGGTCGCATGCGATCATAATAAATCTCTAAACTGAGTTCAGAACTCCAGTGAGATGTCATTGCTTAGTGAGCTCCAAATGTATATGTGTGTGTCTGGAGCGCTGCCGTTAGCCATTAGCCGTTAGCTTGCGTCTCTGAGCGCTGACAGGATCTTGGAGACCGAAGCTGGCCTGGAAACTGGGTTAAAAGAAAGAAGGAGAGAGAAAAAAGCACAGCCGATGCCAAGACGAGGTCATCACGGTGGCTTCTCTCTCACTGTTCTGCGGTTGTCACTTCGTCTTCTCGGTGGA
This sequence comes from Pimephales promelas, assembly GCF_988280905.1. Classification (NCBI taxonomy): domain Eukaryota; kingdom Metazoa; phylum Chordata; class Actinopteri; order Cypriniformes; family Leuciscidae; genus Pimephales; species Pimephales promelas. Next base: position 41,743,858 of record NC_142774.1, on the reverse strand, counting down.
AATACATAATCGCATTTCTGCGGGCTTCACACGGTTCATCGTGACGACTTCATACGTAACGCATCTAATATCACTGACAGTGACATGCAGACGTGTGTCACCAGCGGCACACGCACATTTAAATGAGAGCAACAGGTGGCGTGACGGAAAGAGCCTGAACGCTTTGTCATTTTTTCCAGGTGGTATTTTCCTCTTTGGGATTAATCTCAGCTGTTGAGAATGCAGAACGCTCTCAGGATTTCTAGTAATGATCATTTCTAGAAATATGCTTTCTACACAGCAACAAATATTCTTATTTGGTTTTGTCTTGTTTATCCCTATGTTAAGAAACATTTACTTGAGAAGCAACATGACTTAAGTCTTGTTTTCTGAAAAATGCAGTATGTCGTGAGGTTTACATTTTTCAACAGCAGTTGAGATTTGCTTATGGAGAAGAAATACTCCAAGTAAACAGCCTTTAATGGACTGGGCTAAATCATTAAAGCCAGTTAAAAGTAGATCTACGCGTTTTGGCAACACGGCCTTCTTTAGGACACGTGTCAATTGCTCAAACAAGTATTGTTAATCCAGTGGTGATTAGTGGATCATCAAGGACAGCTCTTGGTACAAAGCATAACAACAAAGAGAATAAAAATATAGAAAAAAATATTTTAAAATAAACAGTATGCAAATAGACAAACATCATCAACAATACAAATTGAGATTTTCTATAAATCCCTTATGTGAGTTAGGGATGCATGATATATCAGTATTGGCTGATTTATGGTCATTTTTAATGTTATTTCCTGCAGCTGAGACGCTTCATATGTGCACTGTTCGCCATGATTGCTTTATTATGATTGGAATCACTTCAAAACAAGGAAAATACAGTTCATGTCTGTCATATCAGCTTCATAAAATTATAAAGAGAACATCATTATAGTTGTGCGTTTGGGACATGGCTTTTTAAAGTGAGACTTTTGTTATTGTAATCAGACTCTCAAAAGTTATATAAAAATTTGTATCTAGATTTATCGGCCAGTATATCGGTTATCAGCTTTCAAATATAAAGAATTATCGGTTATCGGTTAACGATATCGGCCAAAATGTTCATATCAGTGTATCCTTAATGTGAGTGCATGTATGCAAATTAAGTTGGACATACATTACTGTATATATATATATATATATATATATATATATATATATATTATTTTAAAATAAAGATTACATAGATACCACAGTATGGAAATAGACAAACATCATCAACAGAACAAATTGAGATTTTCTATAAATCACTTTTGCATGATATATCGGTATTGGCCGTTATATGATAATTTTTAATGTTATTTCCTTCAGCTGAGACGCTTCATATGTGTTTTTGTAATCAGGCTCTCAAAAGTTATATAAAAATTTGTATCTAGATTTATCAGCCAGTATATCGGTTATCAGCTTTCAAATATAAAGATTATCGGTTAGCGGTTATCGATATCGGGCAAAATGTTCATATCGGTGTATCCTTAATGTGACTGCATGTATGCTAATTAAGTTGGACATACATTACTGTATATATATTTAAATCAGACTTCTGAGATTTGCTACATCTTGCATACCATCCTCGAATTCTTGTGTTTCCTCTTTTCCTGGCTGTACCTGCTTTAATCGTCGCTCACCTTTGTTCTCCCGTGGGATCTTGAGGAAAGGAGGATGAAACGGGCATGTTATCCACTCCGGAATGCCACGAAAGAGCCACTGAAGAAAAGCCGTTTTTTTAAGACGCACACACACTCATACAGGGCTCATTGTTGGCGGTGCAGCGTCTGTGATCAGGCAGGCCTAAGAATGATCAGCGAACGGCCCCTTCTCCGCTTTCTTCCCATCTCACCCCTGATCCCGGGCCCCGTCGGCTCCACACAGAGCTCTCTCACAACCCTACACACTCCGATTATTATCTGCCCGCCGCTCTTCCTGCTTTTTCATCTGGCCTCGGCATGCTTTTGTCCTCTCTTTTACTCATTTCCGCTCCTGCACTCCTTGCTCACCTGTGGAGGGAAGCAGCCAGCGGGAACGCTGTTGTGTTTGGATCTCATGATATAATTGCTTTCGATCTTTTTTGCAACTGTTTGGAGAACTTATAAGAGATTACGCAAGGTTGAAGGAACACCGTCACGGTGATATCTGTTATTATGAGGTGACGTGCTGGTAACACTTTACAATACGGGTGCACTAATATGCATTAATTCATCCTTAACTAATGCACAGATAATCATGAGTTAATGTATAACTCATGAAGAACTAAACCATTAATTGATGATTACTGCATCAGCAACTAATAAAGAGTCGATATGATTAATAGATTAAGTAATACATGAATTGCTATTAATTCAATGTGTCATTGTGTATTAATTCCTTAATAACATATTTTCTTAACTAATAGTGTCAATCAATGTGTTAATTACCACAATTAGTCAAAGCTATGCACTTCAACTTCCAGTTGTTTGCTTTAATTAATCATTAGCTAATGATTTGCAAAGGTACATTATGTTATGACTTTACTTGGTGGGGCACATCATTGTTAACTAGTCATTTAGTAATTTGCACATGAATTTGCACTAACAATGATGTAATTAATCATGTATTAATGCATATTAGTGTACCTGTCATATTATCTGGAAGTTGAAATACAAGGCTTTGGCTCATTCTGGTAATTAACATATTAATTAATAATATTAGTTAAAAATGAGTTATTATGGAATTAATCCACAATTACATATTTAATTAATAACAATTCATGTATGAACTAATACATTAACCTTACAGGCTCTTAATTAGTTCCTAATGTGGTAATGATTAATGAATAGCTTAAATAATCATTAGTTACACATTAATTCAGTATTATCTGTGCATTATTAGTGCACACGTATTGTAAAATGTTACCGACGTGCTTTAATAAGATTAGCTATACTGTCTGGAGAATTCATTTGGCATGTGCACTTTTTTCTCAAATACACAATTCATGAGAAAATCACAGAGACTTTTCACAGGATTACATCAACTTTGCTTAAAATTGAGATGTTTAGGTTCTAGTAAGGTAAAAAAAAAAAAGCCCAACCATTTGGATTACACGGTTTTAACATAAACTAGAAACCTGATGTGATGCATATAAATATGTGTATGCATCTTAGTACTATATTACAGAAATATAACCCATTTCATTTATGGGGGGTTATATACTTTTTCACAGGACTATATCAACTTCTCGTCTCGCTTAAAGTTAAGAATTTGTTTTTTCTCCCAGAAAACAAGACACAATATCTTATGTGATTTTAGTCATATAGTACATGCATCTTGATTTAAGATTTTTTTTTTAGATATTTAGACTGGAAACAAGACAAAAATACTAAGTAAGAACGCTTTAGATATAATTGCACTAAAACTTTTATTTAGCAACAGTTTAATATGACGATATCTAATATGCGATATCTTTTATTATGAAGTCACGTGATCTAACAAGATTACCTGCGCTGTCTAGAGAATTAATTTGGGATGTGCACTTTTTCCCCCTCAAATACACAGTTGAAGAGAACGAATGTAGAATGCAGAAAATCAGATAGACGGGGGCAAATACTTTTTCACAGGATTATATCAACTTCTCGTTTCGCTTCAAAATTTAGAAATTCTTTCTCCTAGACCTAGAATAAAGGAAATAAGGGAAATAGTTCACTTTCACTAAAAAAAAAATAAAAAAATGCCCATCCATTTGGATTACACAGTTTTAACATAAACTAGACACTTGATGTGATGCACACTGTAAAACATATTTTCAAGATTTGTTATCACAACATATTTTCTTTTGTCAAATCAACTTTATAATAATTTATTTAGTTGAGATAACTATTATTTTGAGTTTCCGATGGTTAAATTGATCTACTTCATTGTATTAACTCACTTTTTCCAGTTCAATCAACTTAAAATTTTAAGGCAACCAGGTTACTTACTTTTTTTAAGTTAAACCATCAATATTAATAATAAACCAGGTTATGTATTCATTTGTTTGTTAGCACTATTACAGAGATATAACCTGTTTCATTAATCTATGACTGAAAACTATGCATCACATTAAGTTCAAATATATATACATTTAAAATGTAGGCCTAATTAGCTATAAATTTTGATAGTAGTCGAATTGTGTTTTACATTTTGTTTATCCTGTACGTTTTTATTGAGACTTTATTGAAACTGTATTGGTCTTAAATTTTACTCAGTTTAATCTCGTTGCTATCGGAGAAATAATTGCAATATTAATGCGCTTTCATTTGTGTTTGCAGAGGATGATAAACTTGACAGATCTTGAATCAGCGAAAAGAGGGATGTTGTGCTAAAAGCAAACGCACGAGACCATAGATCTGTGTGTTTTGAGAGTGTGTGTGTGTTGGTCTCCATGGCAAGACGTCTGTTTTCTCTCCTCTCGGCTCTCGTTTTCATTCAGAAGTGAGAAAGCAGAATGAACTGAACGAGTCACTGCCAAGCATTTGACGGCCTGCCTTTTCCAGGCACTCCACACTTGACCCTTTGACCCTTGACCTTTACTTTGCCTTGATCTTCATCAAGTCTTCTTTAGAGACGCCTAATCAAACACCGTAAAATAATCATTGTCAGGTCAGCTTACATGAATGCAGGGCCATGACATGAATGTAAGTCTTTATTGTGAGCATGTGTGGACAGGCATTGAGGGATGAAATGAAAGTTTAATGGTCCGAGGACCGAGCCCTGCTGAACACCGTAAACTTTAAATGAGAAACGCTGTGTCGTCTTGGTAATTAGTGGAGCAAACGTTGATCTCTCACACACTGCCTTGCCTCTGCTGACCTCTCTCCGCAGTCCGTGACCGTGAGGATCAACATCTAGCGAGAGAGACGTCATCTCTATGGATACCGACAAATGTTGACGGGCGATGTTAACTGACAGGTCTCTGATGATATCAGACACGAACCCCTGACCCATCATAACCTGGGCGTTGGTCTTGTTGCCATGGTGATCAGGGCCGAGAACTTCTGGGAAACACTTTCACACGTGACGTTCAAACGTTCAAACTCTGATGATGTCGTTTCTACACTGCGACCGGCGAATCTCGAAAGCACCATAACACTTGTTATTATTTGATTAAAATGCATCTTATTTGCATATATTCAGATAAAATTAAAAAAAAAACGCATGTTAAATATGTGAGGCGCCACAAGTGAGATTTGAGAACTGTTACAGATAGCGAGATGAATTATGACTTCAGTTTGAGTCTCTAATCTATTATCTGACTCTATGGAGGATATATGGTGCTTTTTGTCACTGTTTGTGGTCATTGAACTTCTGGGAAACACTTTCACAGAATCTTCCCCGTGTAATTGAAACACTTGACGTTCAAATGTAGAATTTATTTTCTATACTGTGGAAGTGGACAGTGACCAGCGGTTTTCGATGATAATGACTCACATGAATAATAATCATCATATTACTTAAGAAGCACACAAGACATATTGAGATATGGGGCTTTTGGTCACTGTTTGTGGTCACTGCATGGAGAAACAATGACAACATTTTTCTAAACTTCCCCTTTCGGGTTCCACAAACGATCAGATGACTTATTAAAGGATGACAGATTTGCAATTTTCCTTTAAGTGTGAAATTTAAGGTAACTCTCCCGCCAAATAATCAAATTTAACATATAATTGTGTTTATATTTAATATGTGTGAATGTACATGTGTGTGTGTGTATTATATATATATATATAATATACACACACACACACACACACACACACACACACAGACATATATATATATATATATATATATGTGGTGTGAATAAGTTTTGGCACCCATGCTAAAGTTGCCTAAAAAGAGGAATAAAAAAATCATCTTTTGGATATTGATCTTAATGCCTTAATTAGAAAAATGAGGAAAACTCCAACCTTTAAGGACACAAATTTTCTTTGTGAATGAATAATGTATCATAAATAAATAAATGTTTTTCCTTAAAATACAGGGTGCATAAGTCACGGCACCCCTATGTTAAATTCCCATAGAGTCAGGCAGATTTTTACTTTTAAAAGCCAGTTATTTCATGGATCCAGGATAATATGCATCCTGATAAAGTTCCCTTGGCCTTTGGGATTAAAATATCCCCACATCATCACACACCATCATCACACACCTAGAGATCGGCATGGTTTTACTTCAGTTGGCCTAATAGCTGGTTTGATTTGCATTGAAAGATGATCTTATGGAAAGTACCCCATGCCAATCTCTAGGTGTGTGATGATGGTGTGTGATGATGTGGGGATATTTTAATCCCAAATGCCAAGGGAACTTTATCAGGATGCATATTATCCTGGATCCATGAAATAACTGGCTTTTAAAAATAAAAATCTGCCTGACTCTATGGGAATTTAACAATGACTTATGCACCCTGTATTTTAAGGAAAAACATTTATTTATTTATGATACATTATTCATTCACAAAGAAAATTGGTGTCCTTAAAGGTTGGAGTTTTCCTAATTTTTCTAATTAAGGCATTAAGATCAATATCCAAAAGATGATTTTTTATTCCTCTTTTTAGGCAACTTTAGCATGGGGGCCAAAACTTATTCACACCACTGTATATATATATATATATATATATATATATATGAAGAGTTCAGATGCAAAAGCCTCTAAATGCCATTTGAAATTTTCATCTTTAATGATGATTTTTATCAAACTTGTAGTTCAGTAATTTCACTTAAATAACAATTAATAGGTAATCTTCATTGCCATTTAAGTGAAATTACTGAACTTAAATATACAAGTTTGATAAAAATCATCATTAAAGAAGAAAATTTCAAATGGCATTTAGAGGCTTTTGCATCTGAACTCTTCATATATATATATATATATATATATATATATATATATAATAAAAGAAGTATATTTGAATGGCTTGTTGCACACAGTGGATGAAGCCACTGTCTTAAACCAGAAGGGCAGAAACTCCAGAATGGAAGAACGATTATCCGGGATCCCGCTGGGGTTTGCAGGCGCTCCTGCTCTGGAAAGCTGGATCCAGGACTGGATCTCCATGGAGATTCCTGCGCACGTCGTGGTAATTAGAGGAATGCCGACGGCTGATTAGGACGAGCATGTGTGGTCTCGAAAACACAGCAGCACATTTCAGGAACGTTAATAGAGCGTTTGTATAAAGATATCGGGACTTTAATAATGTTCTCAAAACTATATTGTTTACATAACGTTATTTTAGTTACAGGTTTGTCTAGCGTTTTCGAAATGTTTCGGGTTGTTAATCTTTTACTCGCCCTCGTTCTGTCCCTCGGCTGAAAGTCTTTTCAGTCAAAACTGATGTTTCATAAAGAGATTGTAAAACGATGTGATGATGGGATTTCCTTTGAGTTTACGAGCTGATGATGAGAACATGACGCTGTCTGGCTTTATGACTTCCCAGAAGGACATATAAATGAATCCATAGGGGTTTAATCTGAATCGTTATATGTCGAGATGAACGGATACTGTAATTTTGGCTTATAAACATCGATCAGCTAAAGAGCAACAAAAGCTCATGCATGCATACATCTCTCTTAAAATATGGTCATTTGTGTTTCAAAGAGGAATAAAAGTGAAAAAAAAAATGACAGAATTGACATTTTTAAATAAATGTAAAATTATGCCATCTTAAAGTCCCCCTGTGGTGAGAATCCAGCTTTTAATGTTGTTTATGTGTGTGTGTGGTGTTTTTAATACACTTTAATCATGTGTAAGTTGATAAGTGGACAGCATTGCTGAGTATTTCCTCCTTAAAACTGCAGTGAACCAAAGACAGTGGTGTTTCTGACATGTTCATGAGCCCAAGGCTAGATTATTGTATTGCTCTATTGGGTGGCTGCCCTGCACGCATAATAAACAAACTCCTTACTTACTTACATCACAAACCACCAATCAGATCAACGTGTGATCGTCAGCCAGTGGATCTCTGAGTGAGTGCAGCCAGGACTCATTTGCATATTCATAGAACCACGCATACTAAATGAGGCGAGGGTGTCGAGTTACAATCAAGATATTTTAAGACATGAAGCTTTTAAATGTGTCATTTTGGTGATCAAAGATGAGTTTTAAGGAATAAAGTGATTGACGACAGGCCGACTTATAAAGTAACATTGGAAAAATGGAATATTAACGAATATTAATGTTCATAAATGTGAACTTTACTTTAGCTTTACGTTAGCTGGGTCATAAAACTCTCCAGGCCGGTCGACTCTTGCATATACAGTAAATGCAGATATTATAGACAGAGACTCGCATCATGAACGTGCGAAACACAAACCACACGCTCACGCTCAACCCCTTCCCAGAAATCCCGTGATGGACCGTTTGACCGTCCCAGAGGCGCTTTGAAGCGAGTGTGTGTGTGTGTGTGCGGGTGATGTGAGCGTTGTTGATTTTGAGCCATGTTGCAGATTTTCATGACAAAGTGTCGAGAGTGTTTTGAAGCCGCTGCCATCTTGGGTTCTGCAGGTTCAGTGTACGCTGTGTTATTCCATGGGAGCGTTGCCATGGCAACCGTTGCCGTTGCCGGGACAGTGTTTGCCCAACTGAGGCCTTCACACGTCTAATGCTGAATGTGCTTATTCTGAGTGTGTGTGTGTGTGTGTGTCAGCGGCCCGTACGCTGCTATAGACGTCCTGCCGTTCCTGCTTATGAGTTTGGAAATCATAATCACGACGTGATCAGGTCGACATTTGCAAACTTGATCGAGGTTTTATTGAAATTATAAGAATCATGTTAATCTGCTAAAGCGATCAGGGGTGTTTTGCATCGCTTTCCAGAAACACGTCCATTAATGTGCTTAGGTTTTTATTTACAGTAATAAAAATGAATGGCTATATGATATGGTAATATTATTATTATAATAAACATATATTACTTGGGAATGTGTGGAAGAGTACGGAGGCGTATTGCATTCACTTGAAGAAAAAAAAATCTACTCTGTTTTTCTGAATTAATGAGTTAATTTTTCATGAGAAAAAAAGTTTTTCTCTGTTTTTCTGAATTAACGAGTTAATTTTTCATGAGAAAAAAAGTTTTTCTCTGTTTTTCTGAATTAATGAGTTAATTTTTCATGAGAAAAAAAGTTTTTCTCTGTTTTTCTGAATTAATGAGTTAATTTTTCATGAGAAAAAAAGTTTTTCTCTGTTTTTCTGAATTAATGAGTTAATTTTTCATGAGAAGATTTTTTTTGCTCTGTTTTCCTGAATTAACGAGTTAATTTTTCATGAGAAATTTTTTTTTTGCTCTGTTTTTCTGAATTAACGAGTTAATTTTTCATGAGAAATTTTTTTTTTGCTCTGTTTTTCTGAATTAATGAGTTAATTTTTCATGAGAAATTTTTTTTGCTCTGTTTTTCTGAATTAATGAGTTAATTTTTCATGGAATTTTTTTTTTTGCTCTGTTTTTCTGAATTAACGAGTTAATTCAGAAAAAACAGAGCAAAAACTTTTTTTCTCACGAAAAATTAACTCATTAATTCAGAAAAACAGAGAAAAAAATATTTTCTCATGAAAAATTAACTCATTAATTCAGAAAAACAGAGCAAAAAAAAAATTCTCATGAAAAATTAACTTGTTAATTCAGAAAAACAGAGAAAAACTTTTTTTCTCATGAAAAATTAACTCATTAATTCAGAATGAATTGTGAATGCATGAATAAATAATTCAGAGTGAATGCAATATGCCTCCGTAGAAGAGAGAGAGAGTGTGAGAGTGTATATATTATTAGTGCGTACTGAAAGTGGAGTGTATGAATGTGTGTGTTGATCTTGTCGTGTCAGTGTTAAACAGAACTGAAGAAACTGCCAGTGTCAAACCAAAGTTATTTTTGAAAGACTCTTCAAACGGCCGGCCTTTGACATTCCACACACACACACACACACACAGGACAGAGCTTTGAAGAGCTCGACACACTCGCTTCCAAAACACAGTAAAACTCACGATCCTGTTCAGGCGGCCATCTTGGAAGCGTCTCTTCCGTCACGCGGTGAAACTTTGAGTGAACAAACCGACGAGCTCACAATTAAACATCATATTTCAAATCACCAATGAACTCGGTGTCAGTCTCTGCTAATTAATATAATCGCTTCCACTTGAAATAAAGTGGATATAATGAGTTGTTGTTGTGGTTTCAGAGCCGTTTCTTTCATATACTGGGTTGCAACGTCAACATTCTGGTTCGAATTATACGTTAATCATCGAAATAAAGTGGAACCGATTATATTAACGCACTAAATGTCTATTTTAGATTTCAGTATTGTACACAAGCGAATCCCAAGAAAAGTGGACTATCGAAATAAAGTGTTACCATTAGTTTATTTATTATCAGAGTTGTTTTGGAAGTCAATCTTCATGTTTTTCCAGGATTATGCTCCATTGCTCTTGGTTATGATTAATGTGAGCACATAAACACATATTTCACATCAGAAAGTCACTTGTCCTTTTCAAGCGATTTGGACACGTCAAAGAGAGCAATCTGCTGTTGTGGTTTCAGAGCAGTTAAACAATATTTTCATCACATTCTCGTTAGAATTACATGTTGATTATGCAAGAAGTGTTTCGGCACACATTTGTTTGCATCATTTCTCATTAGCAGTGTGTGTTTTTCTCTTGTGGGCTGTAATTGCACACACACACACACACACACACACACACATGTTCCAGCGCTTGTTGTTGCAGTGGTTTAACGCTCCATTGATGGTGAACTCAGTAAATCCTGTTAAACACTTTCGGCGGTGTCACCGCATTATAATGCATTATGATATTCATACTGGCACTGATGTCATCATCACACTTCACATATTGACTTTGAAAATTGAGTCCTTAAACTTTTTACAATATTTATAAAATACTATTACCAGTACTAAATACTAGGTTAAAAAAAGAAATGATATATGTGTGTGTTATTTTGAAATAAATCATTGTATATTTTAATTATATTTTTATTTTGCAAAAGCAATAAGACACTTGAGATATTGTCATAATATTTATAATATGTATAATATTCATGTTTCATTTTAAATGTGTAATATTTCATATTGTTTTAATATATATTATTTATAAAATGTGATATCTTAGAAATAAATGTAAATATTTTACTGTTTATTTTGTAAAAGCAGTAAGACACTTGAGATGGTGTTAAATAATTTATTTTCTTGATTTACAGTTTATTATATCTATTAATATATATATATATGTATAATATAAAAAATATATATTTTTGTAATATCTGTTATTTTTAAAATCTATATTTTTTAAATAAATATTAACATTTTTTTTTATTTTGTAAAGGCAATAAACACTCGAGAAATTTAATTGTGTCCTTTATTTTTTTATAATATTTACATAAAATGTATCTTATAACTATTGTTTTTAAAATCTATATTTTAAATAAATATTAACATTTTACTTTAATTTCTAAAAGCAATAAAAACTCGAGAAATGAAATTGTGTCCTTTATTTTTTTTTTATATTTACATAAAATGTATCTTACAACTATTATTTTTAAAATCTATATTTTTAAATAAATATTAACATTTTACTTTATTTTCTAAAAGCAATAAAAACTCGAGAAAGCAAATTGTGTCTTTTATTTTTTTTAATACTTACATAAAATGTAATGTAAGATATATGAAATATATATGTAAAATAATTATTTTTGTAATATACGGCATATATCAAAAATAAAACGATATGTAATAATTAAATAATTACATTTAAATTAAATAAATAAAAAATATTATTTGTAATATTTGTAAATGTTTTTTTTTTTGTAAAATTAATGACACTTCACACTTAAGAAAAATGTTGCCAAAATAATAATAATTGATAAATAAATAAATAAATAAATAAATAAACATTGCCCTGGTGTTGCATGTGTTGTGACTAACGAACCCCTTCTGATGTGACTGACGTCTCATCTCTCGTTTCTCACGTCACATACTGCGTTTTCTCTCTGATGGACTTTCCCATCAGCCTCTGCTGTGTGTTCACATGTCCTCGCCCGGACCGCACGTACACATGTTCTGGTAAAAGCAATATCACTGACTGCCAGATGTGTGTTGTTTCATCGGTTTTGAGTTATGAGCACAGTTTGTTCAGGAAGCTGTGATGGTGTTTGGTCTAATACACTGTGAGTTTGGTTTCTCCTCCCCTCTCCTCACGGCATCCAGACGCTCGGCACTGACGTATACGGCTTAATGTTTCAGTTATGTGGGATTATGCAACGAGCTGCAGATGTGCAGGGCTGATTCTGCTAAAGATCATCACTCAAGGCCCATCAGGCTTCATTCGCCTGATAAAAGCGTGCAGAACGTGTGTCGCACACGTCATTCTTCTGGTGGAGGATGATGAGCAATGTTGTGCAGTCGCATGTTCGTGTGTTGTTTTCAAACGTGCATCACAGACAGTCATTTACAGGATCTCCGGCGTGAGAGTTTGTGAGTTCATTCTGTGGTTTCTGGATCCGTCAGTCCGTCGCACACATCGGGTTGTCGTCATTGGTTTCGTTTCTCTTGGCAAACAGCTTAATCGATTAATGAATAATGAATGACTTGAATGAGTGGTATAATGTTCTTTTCTCAGGATGTAGAATAAGTCTCTGATGTGCCCAGAGTTGAAGCTCAAAATACCCCACAGATATTGTTTTATAGCATGTTAAAATTGTCACTTTTTAATGGTGAGCAAAAGCGCATAGTTTTTGTGTGTGTCCCTTTAAATGCAAATGAGCTGCTGCTCCTGGGAAAGAGGGCGGAGCTTCAAGAGCTTGTGTAATGTTGCCTCACACACACACACACACACACAGAGAAAATTTCAAAAACTTTTAGCCCTTTATATTCAAACTGGAGACGGACAAAGATGGACATCGAGTTATCTTCTAGACAGCATCAATATTCTGTCATGATAATCTATAAATTGCGTTTCCGGGGGCGGGGCTTATGTAAATTCTAGGGTTTGTGATGTCACTAGCCCGGTCGGGAGGAAGCGCGTGTAGTTCTACCAGCCGTTTGTTGTAGTCCTTAAAAAGCGATTTATAAAAGCAAATCTCTCCCTTTGCTCTGAGCAAAAGTTAGAAAAGTCAAATCATAATCAACCACACCTTTAAGAAATACAAATAAATGAATGGATAGACAGACAATGATAGATAGATAGATAGATAGATAGATAGATAGATAGATAGATAGATAGATAGATAGATAGATAGATAGATAGATAGATAGATAGATAGATAGATAGATAGATAGATAGATTAGTTAGAAAGAAAGAAAGAAAGATAGATAGAAAGATAGATAGATAGATAGATAGATAGATAGATAGATAGATAGATAGATAGATAGATAGATAGATAATAGATAGATAGATAGATAGATAGATAGATAGATAGATAGATAGATAGATAGATAGATAGATAGATAGATAGATAGATAGATAGATCAGTTAGATAGATAGATAGATAGATAGATAGATAGATAGATAGATAGATAGATAGATAGATAGATAGATAGATAGATAGATAGATAGATAGATAGATAGATAGATAGATAGATAGATAGATAGATAGATAGATAGATAGATGGATAGATTAGTTAGAAGGAAAGATAGATTAGATAGATAGATAGATAGATAGATAGATAGATAGATAGATAGATAGATAGATAGATAGATAGATAGATAGATAGATAGATAGATAGATAGATAGATAGATAGATAGATAGATAGATAGATAGATAGATTTATGGAATGTGAAGACTTACACTAAAACTAAATCTCTAAATTCTCCTTTTTTAAAGCCACATTTTTAATATTAATATTGTTCCTGAATGCAGGTGTGTGTGTGTGTGTGTGTGTGTGTGTGACACAGAGTGCTTTATTTCTGCACAACACACAATGTTCCTCATTTAAAGGAGGCAGAGTGAGTTTGAGTCTCATTAGTGTGCAGTGTGTTCTTCCAGTCGTCTACACTCCTGATATTAGAGATGAGCAGTGTGTTGTGTTGTGTTGTGTTTGGACAGAAGTGTGTTTTCCTCCCTGTGAAGATTAGCAGAGATTCCTGGCGATCCGCAGCCGATAACCTCAGATTCCTCAGCCATGCCGTCACACACACACACACACATTTTCCATATTTTTTCATCATTGGTCAGACAAATGAATACGGCCCTAAAACCTAAAAATACTGTCAGTAAAAACCTTTAAACTTAAAATGTAATACTTTAATATAGCATGTTTAACTGGACTGGATTACATATTTCCAATTTCAAAGACTTCAACAATTTCTATTTGAAAACTCTTTTTAACATTAAATAAATAAATAAATCTCTGAGTGAGTGAGTGGAGGTGGGGCTCATTTGCATATTAGAACCGTGAATAATAAATGAGGGAAGGGTGTGTCGAGTTACATTTGAGATATTTTAAGGCCTGAAGATTTTCATTTTTAAAGTCACATCTGGACCATTGGAGCCACTGCACTCTCAGAAACAAAAGCTGTCACTGGGGCTGTACCTTTTCAAAAGGTACACTTTTGTATCCAAAGGCTACATATTGGTACCTTAGTGGTACATATTAGCACCTAAAATGTACATTAGCTCATGAAATGGACATTTTATCACCTAAAATGTACATATTAACACCTAAAATTGACATATAACCACCTAAAATGTACATATTAGCACCTAAAATGGACATATTAGCACCTAAAATTGACATATTAGCTCATGAAATGTACATATTATCACTTAAAATGTACATATTACCACCTAAAATTGACATATTACCACCTAAAATGGACATATTAGCTTATGAAATTGACATATTAGCACCTAAAATGGACATATTAACACCTAAAATTGACATAGTACCACCTAAAATGTACATATTAGCACCTAAAATGGACATATTAGCTCATGAAATGTACATATTATCACTTAAAATGTACATATTAACACCTAAAATTGACATATTAGCTCATGAAATTAACATATTATCACTTAAAATGTACATATTAACACCTAAAGTGGACATATTAGCTCATGAAATGTACATATTATCACTTAAAATGGACAAAAGTGTACCTTTTGAAAAGGTACAGCCCCAGTGACAGCTTTTGTACCTTTTTTTCTGAGAGTGTATATGGAGAAATCCTGGAGTGTGTTCCTCAAAAACCTTTCCACTGAAGAGAGAAGAGAGTCATATGAACGTAAAGTTTATTATCTCATTATTGATTAAATATGTTATTGTGTAAGTTGTGTTGTGTGTGTACAGGCTTCTGCTTTAAAGGGACACACACGAGGTGTGTGTGGACCGCAGGTGTTGCGCACCTGTCCTGCTCGAGACCCGCGGCGGATGACGTTAGCGAAGCGCGGGAGAGTTTTCCGGCTCGCTGGGATCCGTGTCTCCGGGAAACGCTAACATACACAATCCTTACATTTCTAACACACACACACACACACACATACAACTACTGCAAACAAAGCCGCCAGCCAGCCGTGGCCATGCGTGACAGCGGTTTAATACGGTGAAGGGTCATTACGCAGACACCTACCACGTTTTACCGTAGTGAAACGCATACGTGTGTGTGTGTGTGTGTGTGTGTGCAGGTTTATATTACATTGTGGGGACCAGCCAGCCCCATTGGTACAAAAGCTTATAAATCATACAGAATGAGTTTTTGTGTGTATGAGTGTGTGTGTGTGAGCAGCTCGTCCAATCAGATCTCATCAGAGGAGTGGTCAGTTGCCGTGGCGACGCGAGGTTGGTGGGCCTCATGTTAGATCTGAACACAGCTGTGACTCCGGAGAGGCCTAATGTCAACAGGCCATAAAACACACACACACACAAATATTCCACGAGAGAGACTCATATTTACACGTGTGTATGAGCCGGTGCATAAAGCCTCACATGAGTGCAAAATGATCAAATTAGCAATTTAATTTGATTACACATCGACTCTTTATTCAGTTTTAGTGGAACCTTTTCTCCAAATCAGACTCATGTGTTTAATAACGGAGTGTGTGTGGAGTTATTAATCACTTTAGCATCACTGTGATGTGAATGCAGGTTATAACGGCACACGTGCCGGGAAGTCGGTATTGCTGAGCTCATCTCTCTGCAGAAACTTCATCCAATAAAACAATTTACGACTTGTGCTGATGTGCAGCTGGCTCGCCGTCACTAATGGCTTTTAAATGCGCTCCTTCTGGAGAAACACACGTGATTTACGGCTCCGCTTACCTTTCACCTCCACTGCAGATCTGCTCCTCATCCTCTCTCTCTGTGTGTGTGTGTGTGTGTGTGTGAGCCAACCGTTCTCACAGGTGCCGGTGGAGATAAAGTACACACTCTTCTGATTCACTGAGACAGGCAGATCATATCTAACGTGTGTTTGCGATGGGCTTCTGAACTTTTCCCAGGAACGTTGTTCAAAGGTTGTAATAACGTTCTTCAAGCAATGGCACAAAATACGTCATTTATGAGACGTTTTTTTTTTTTGAAAACACTCAGAACACTCAAAAGTAATGTTCCCATAATGTTTGCTAAATGTTAAAACGCGACGTTCCCTCAACTTAAGCATAACTAAGAAAAAAAAAATCAAACATTTGAACATTTGCAAGTTGCGTGAAATTAAAAGTCCCCTTTCTAATTTGTAAATGCATGTTACAGATCTCATTGTGAACAATTTCATTTATTAATATGTTTCTTCTTAGGATTCGGCAATCGCTTAGTGCGCCTAAGCCCCGCCCCTGCAAGCTCACGCACATTTGCATATGCATATGAGTGCCACGCCCACATTAACATTTTAAACCGCCTTTTTCGATAATCCGTTACTCTCGGATGTGTGTCACAATACAGGAAAATATTTAGTTTTATCACAACCTGAAGCATTGACTGATATTATTATATCTCATAAACACATTTCTGGAAATGTTCTATCAATGTTATTTAGTTAGCAAAATAATAAAAAATCTCTAAACATTTGCATGTTTTTTTTTAAATAGTCATTAGCGCTGGGTAACGATTAATCGCATCCAAAATAAAAGTTTGTGTATACAAAATACATATGTGTGTGTGCTGTGAATAATTATTTTGTAAATATAAATACACACATATGCATGTATGTATTTATTTCTGCAAAATAATTATACACAGCACACACACAGATATTATGTAAACACAAACTTTTATTTTGGATGTGATTAATTGTTGCACATCACACACACACACACACACACACACACAAATTAAACATTCGAAAAAACGGCCATTTTTATAATGTTTTTATTTTGTATTTTATCAAGTTTTTCACTGTAAAAAATATTGATGGTTTAACTTAAAACAGTAAGTAACCTGGTTGCCTTAAAATTTTAAGTTGATTGAACTGGAAAAAGTGAGTTAATACAATGAAGGAGATTAATTTAATCATCAGAAACTCAAAATTATATGTTATCTGAACTAAATAAATTATTTAAGTTGATTTGACAAAAGAAAAAATGTTGTGAATACTACACTGTAAAAAAAATATTGATGGTTTAACTTAAAAAAAGTAAGTAACCTGGGTTGCCTTAAAATTTTAAGTTCATTGGACTGGAAAAAGTGAGTTAATACAATGACCATCAGAAACTCAAAATAATAAGTTATCTCAACTAAATAAATGATTATAAAGTTGATTTGACAAAAGAAAATATGTTGTGATAACAAATCTTGAAAATATTTTTTACAGTGTTGTCAGTATTGCATTGTTTATTTAATTGTATGTTTCGCTTTGAGATGCTTTTTAAAGGCGCTATATAAAATAAAGTTTATTATATATTATTATGTTTCTATAGAGGTTTAATGATGCAGTCCTGATCCACAAGCACAAGTTTCCCGACGGACGAGTGCGGGCCGATGAACGTGCCGATAGCGTCGCGCAGGTTTGCACAAGATAAGCAAACACCTCTTCGGTTGTCAGGTTCATTGTACTCCTCAATCCTTCAGGGGAATATCATGTTCCCGTGGAGTTCAGGGTCTTATCAAAGCGCTCCTGATCTATATATAGTGTCTGTGCTGGGATGGTCATCTGAGGTCTCTTTGATTCCCTCGTTTCGTCTGTAATCTTTTCTCGTGGCTTTGCTAATTGCCTGAAACCTTGTTAGATGTACACGGGCCACCAAACGGTCAAGTTATCGCGCTCGATCCAATGCTCATGTTTTTCAGTGATGACTCTAAAAACAGCAGCGTGTGTTGTGTTGTTGTGGTTGCATAGGATTCTGGCTACTTGATTATTAACACTTTACTTGAAGGGGTGTGCATAAGACTGACATGACAAGTAGGTTAATGCATGTTTATGACAACTGTTATTAAGTGTCTTTCACTCAATTATGACTTCTTGACATGAAATAATATCTGTACGAGATGGCTTGAACAGGGTTCCTGTCAGTAAATCAGGTCAGTCGTGTGTTTGGCTCAGGCTTCGACTGGCACCGATCGCCCATCAGTTACCATCCCTAACATGTCGTTCATTCATTATATTAATTCGTTATATACTTATATAACTAGTTACTTTAGCAATATCTGGGTGAAGTTGCCTTGGGTTTGTTCAACTATTGACCTTTGGGGGATTACACACATATAGATTGTTTGTTTTGTTCTGAAACTGGGAGTTAATTCGGCCAAACTTTTGCATTTTATTATTGGAATGGTTTGCTTTCACGAGGCAGCCTTTCAAAGCATAACAAAATGTGTTCACGCAAGTTCTTCTTCTTATTGGTCAGCTTTTCCTCTCCGTCATCTATTAAGATGATTGACAAGTTCGTCCTGTGATTGCCGTGTTCACGTGTTCCCAAACGCAACAAACTGAGGGAGAAAACGCAGAAAATTCACTTATCTTACGCACATGGACTGGACTACAAACACTGAACCAGAATATTTAAATGTTAAGCAAGCGATCTCATTGGCTGCAGGATCAGCTTGAGCCATGTGGTGATGATGTGATTGCATGTATAAAATGAGCAGGGCAATGATATACTTACATTTTGCATCAATATAAACAATCAGGCCGTTGAGGGTAACACTTTACAATACGGGTGCACTAATGTGCATTAATTCATCTTTAACTAATGCACAGATAATGTATAACTCATGAAGAACTAAACCATTAATTAATGATTACTGCATCAGCAACTAATAAAGAGTCGATATGATTAATAGATTAAGTACTACATGAATTGCTATTAATTCAATGTGTCATTGTGTATTAATTCCTTAATAACATATTTTCTTAACTAATAGTGTCAATGAATGTGTTAATTACCACAATTAGTCAAAGCTATGCAATTCAACTTCCAGGGTTGTCTGCTTTAATTAATCATTAGCTAATGATTTGCAAAGGTATCATAATGCTATGACTTTACTTGGTGGGGCACATCATTATTAACTAGTCATTTAGTAATTTGCACATGAATTTGCACTAACAGTGAAGTAATTAATGATTTATTAATGCATATTAGTGTACCTGTCATATTATCTGGAAGTTGAAATACAAGGCTTTGGCTCATTCTGGTAATTAACATATTAATTAATAATATTAGTTAAAAAATGAGTTATTATGGAATTAATCTACAATTACATATTTAATTAATAACAATTCATGTATGAACTAATACATTAACCTTACAGGCTCTTAATTAGTTCCTAATGTGGTAATCATTAATGAATAGCTTAAATAATCATTAGTTACACATTAATTCAGTATTATCTGTGCATTAGTTAAGCATGAATTAATGCTTATTAGTGCACACGTATTACATTAATATTAATATAAATAGCCAACAGTTCACAATTAATTTGACTTTAATATGATTCTCCCGGGTGAATGTTCATAAGAAAAATATCAACAATAGAGACCAGGAGCATGTATTCGAATGCATAGTCAAATGTTTTGTGATTAGCTTCGTGAAGTCGCTAAATTTGTTGATTTGGATTTTTCGTTGATGTTAAGAGTCATCTAGTGTCCTCCTGGAATCTGCAGAGGAACGATCTCGGATGGATTGAACACATGCCGGATGAAGAAGCCATGAAACCAGTTATTGAACCATCAGAAGTGTCATAAAATCTCCGAGATCTGCTCAATAGTGACAGAATGAGGCAAGTCGAGGGCGAAAGATGCCAAAACCTGGGACTGAATGTCCCCTGAAAGAACAATAACTCGGCTCACCGATTGAACCCGTCCTGATAGATCTGAAATATTACGCTTCCTCCTGACGAGAGAGATGTTTATTATCATAAGCAGCTAGTTTTCTAAGCATGTTTGCATCGTCTTTGGAAAATAGTCAAAAAGTTGGTAAAATCCCTCAAATTCTTAATCCCATTTAGTCATTTCAGATGAATACATATTAAAATCATCATGCAAAAAGATTATATTTCCATGTGCATGATGGAGATCTGTAAAACTGCATAAATATACACCAAAAAGGCTAATTGTTTCGCAGCCTGATGATGTATATATTCTAATGGAAAGGGATATTTGACATGCAAGTGTCTCCAGATACAGTTATTTGAATATTAATCTCACATTTTACTCACTTCTCTGTGTTTCTATGTTGAAATAGATCTGGCTTATTCACCTGACGAATCAATTAACCTGATCAAACCATAGATTTAGAAAAAGTCCGAAATGTAGGTTACAGTAACGGAGCCATTATAATAAAATTGATGATTTTCCAACTTGTTTATAAGTAAACCAGATCATAATGCTGGTGTTTTCCGAGCCGGTTTAATGAACACAAAGTGATATTTCTTTAGTGTTCACACGAGAGATGAAGTGTGTGTTTGTTCAGGTGTGCTTCGATCGGGTCATCCCACATCCGTCACGGTCATATTTATTCATTTATCACTTACACTCTCACAAACACAACAGCAAACACGCGATCGATAGCTTGAGCAAATATAAACATCTGTCTTCATGGATTTCATAGAGAGAACGCAAGAATAACTTTCATATTGTTCGTAATATTTCAAAGTGGACTGAAATGACTTCACTTGATTACCCATCATTGTTAAAATCATAAGTATCAAATATGATCATAATTGCATTGCATTATATGTTTTAAAACTAAAAACGTAAAACTAAGCATCTTACTAAGACATATCATTGGCAGATGTTGATATTTATATGCATCTGCTGTATGAATATCATGCTTATTGAGCCTCTGAATAAACATGATCTGTTTTATTCTCACTATATCAGAGGATATGAGCCTGATGTATCAAATATGATACTCAACAAAATAAACATGCAGACTTGTTCTCATTTGATCCGGTAACAGGATCGCTCCGCGTGTCACACTCGAGGTCAGACGGCTTGAAGTTTCGACTCTGGGTTCAGAGAGTTTACCTCAGGAGGGATTGTGGACCCAGTTTGACCCAGTATAAAGGTTCAGTGGGGAAACGCTGAGACACACACACACACACACACATTGCATGCCACGTCCTTCTGCTCTCTCTCTCACTCACTCTCTCACTCACTCACACACTCTTACACACACACACACATAGTCTCACAGGTCATCAGCACAAGTACTGCTATCACGATGAAGACTGCATGTTGTAATGAAGATCATCAGATGCTCACGGTTCACACACACACACACACACACACACACACACACACACACACACACAGCTGCAGGGTTTGTTGCAAAACAGAAACCATCTGTAATGAGGAACAACATGATGGAAACAGTGTTTTTACTTCGGCTCCTTCTGGTAATCATCTGCATATGATGAAGAGTGTGTAGGAAGACGTGAGAACACACACCAGCAGTGATAACACACACACACACACCAGCAGTGATGTTTGACAGAATGTTTCTGCTTTCGTTCTTCTGACGTCACATGATGAGAGGAACGGAATAATTGAAGTCATTATTACCTGAAAATCTCATTTTTAATCCTGGCATGTCACGTTTGGACACTATTAAATATGAAATATTGCTATAAAAACATTACTGTGTGTTGAAACACTTCACTTCACATAAAGCCTTTATAGAATGATTATAAAAGCCTTATAATGCACACTGAAAAAAATAATATGCTTTATCTAATCAATGAAATTGTGGCAACATATTACAAGCAATATTAATTGTACAAATTAGAATATTAATTTGATTAACTATTACTCAATTCTAATTTGTTCAATTTAATAAATAATGTTGCTAAGTCACATTTTCAGATGTAATGCAAACATTATAATGGATTTTTAACTGGATTTTTAATCATTCATTATATAAATGAATACTTTTAAAATGAATTATTTTATGTGTTCCCTACTGAACTAAACTGAATTTAAACATGATGGTTATTGACATGCAGATCCATGCCTACTGTAATTCATAATGACATATTTAGTTGAACTCTTCGTACTGAGAGATAAAAAGAGCATAAATCAGGAATAGTTTGGACATGTTAACAGAGATCTCATGGTGAGATAAAGCATTTCTTACTCCCTGAATCAGTCGCAAAACACAATCATGGACACTTTTACACCATGAAAAACACAAATATGGATAGAAACATGGGCGTTTCAGCGTCTGAGATCGCTCTGTAAACGCTTGTTTGTTTGTTGTGTTTTGGGCTGCAGATGTTGGAGAGAGTGAGTCAGATAATGATGAAGTCCATTTATACAGATGTGCCAGCGCTATCCGACATCTCCACACTTTATTACTCGTGTGTGTGTGTGTGTGTGTGCCTGAGACTGATGTTCAGCACAAGCCAGATCTGCAGAGAAACTCAAGAGAACAGGGAAGTTAACTCGAAGTTAGTAGCATTAAAAGAACATTCATTCAGAGTTATCTGTTCTTTAATAATGCTCTTAAAACGTTTGCACAAAAACATTAACCGTACATCATTCATTCATGTTTTTCTTAAAAATTTCTGTTGGATGTTCGTCTAAAGTTTTTTAAACGTTCCCACTTGTTTCAGGACGTTCAAAAGTAACATTCTTAATATGTTTGAAGAATGATACATTTCTTTACTGTTTAAAATAAGCAGAACTTTTTTAGAATATTAGCAATAGATCATGTTTTTGTCGGCTAGGTTGTCATGGCAAGTTTAACTCTACAAAATGTCCACACGATTTCTTACCAATTAAATGTTTTAGAGAAGAGTTAGACGGAAAAAAATAAATATGCAAAATGTGTATTTGCCATAAACATGTTTGGGCCAATTCCTAGATTAAATTCATTTCAGGCCTGAAAAACAGTAGAAACTATATTAAAATGTCCTGTTTTGTCCATTTCCCTTCATAATCGTTAATTGGGAACCTTGAGTGTAACATGTAACAAAAATATTTTCAAGATTTGTTATCACAACATATTTTCTTTTGTCAAATCATCTTAAATAATTTATTTAGTTGAGATAACTTATTATTTTGAGTTTCTAATGATTCAATTAATTTCCTTCATTGTATTAACTCACTTTTTCCAGTTCAATCAACTTAAAATTTTAAGACAACCCAGGTTACTTACTTTTTTTAAGTTAAACCAACAATATTTTTTTACAGTGTGCATTTTCTCGCAATTCTACGGAAGCCCGCAGAGTCAAGAAATAAAATGCAAAGGAACAATAGAGCGTTTAAAAGTTTGATTTTTTAAATGATTTTGAGTCACCAAAGCTGCATTTATTCAATCCAAAATACAGTAAAATATTATTCCAGTGTAAATCATCTGTTGTCTATTATGTGAATATAGTAAAGTGTAATTTATTCCTGTGATCTTCAGTGTCACATGATCCTTAAATCTTATATCCCCCAGACTTTTAAATAGTACATCAGTTTCCACAACTCTGATAATAATCATAAATGTGAATATTGATCATCAGATCCTCATATTAGAGTGATTTCTGAAGGATCATGTGACCCTGAAGACTGGAGTAATGCTGTTCTGTGTTTGTGTGTGTGTGCTGGACATGTTTGAGCGTGTGTGATGAGGCAGTTGCGGTTCTGCACGTCTCCGGTTGCGACTGGACATGTTTCTGATGGAGAACGTCACGTCTCTCCTGTCAGGTGTCCAGAGGATCTGATGAAGGGCCCGTTTGTGCTGGAGCGCTCGAGGGCCTTCAGACATCAGTCAGGGGCCTGATACACACCGCGTGTCGACAGACGAGCTCGAGAGGCAGGTCGAGTGAGATTCAGTCCCGTGACGCAATGCAAGTCCATAAAACTCCCCGAAAGCCGGTTGATGGATAATAAAACACTCATTCAATTGAGCTTTTTTTATATTAAAGGTGCAGTGTGTAATATTTAGCGGCATCTAGTGGTGAGATTGTGAATCGCACCCAACAGAAGTTACAACGGCCGACAGGAAGTGATGTCGCCCGAGACGGCAAAGTCGCCAGTTAAACAAAGATAAATGAAGAAATTATGTTTACTTAAACAAGTAAATCGATGTTATTGCGAATAATATTGTTATTGTTCATCATTGTGTCAGTGTTTTATTCGCTGACTTTAGTTTCGCTTCTTTGCACGAAAAACAACATAGAGGAAACGCGTTTGTCCGCTCAGGGCCACCGTAGAAACATGTGGATGTAAGCGGACCCGTGGTGTGTGTAGAGAGAAACGCTCAATCTAAGCTAATAAACACACAACGCTTCATTATGGAAGGGTTTATACACCTCTGAACACATACTTATGAATATGATATTGCATTTCTAACAGATCCTCCTAAATATTACACACTGCACCTTTAAAGAAGCCAAACAGTTCATCCTAAAAAAACAAAGCATCCTGGAAAAAGTCTTCGTTAAAGAATTATAACCCATGAACCAAGACAACCAACACTGCAAACTTTGATTTGAAGCAAAAAAGTGTTTGAAAATCAGACAAAAATACAGGGTTTAGAGAGGAAAGAACTACAATCCCATGAAGCATTGCGAACAGGGGAATCGAATTAAAACCATATTATTATAAATGAAAATATCATTTGGTTACACTCTATTTTAACAGTCCATTTTTAGATATTAACTACTATACTACTACAAACACCTTTACAACTGCATCATTAGAGTATTAAAAAGACTAAACCTATACAGTTAATCTCTTATATCTGCTAGTCCACACGTAGATGTAAAGTCACTTCTAGCCAGTAATGTCTAATGTTGACTATCAAAATGTTACATCATTAATACCATAGTGCATATGTACATAATACAGTTGTGTTAAAAATGTGTTTTTTTATTTAAGACACTCCAAGTTAGTTCAGAAGTTGATAGGGTTGTATTTATCAGCAGTTGTTTATAATTCCATCTACTAATCAAATATCATCTGTGATTTAGGTGAATTTGACTGAAGCAATTCAAGGCTAGATTGTTTTTTCCAAATGTCAGAAGCATTCCTACTTGTCAGCCTCAGTAAGTCTGTCAGACGTTGTGTGACTCCTTTAACATGATTGATTTATTAGTTTATAGTGCTGTGAGTCAGTTGTGTGTAGTTACACATTAAGCTGCGGTAGTAAATAAACTCCAGGCTAATGACAGCTGAATGGCTGAAGGGAGAGGATCGCTCATTATCATGCACTTAACGGCCGGAGATGACGGATAACTGGACGAAAGCTGTGCTTTTAAAGCCTCTTCACGTCCACAAGAATTCCTTATCTTCCTTCTCCTCCCTCCTCTAACGTTTCACAAGATGGCTGTTATTGTATTCTCATCATTTTCCTTTCTGTATTTTTTAAATATTCTCTTCAACAGCCCAGGCAAAAGTTCATTTATTTCAGTAATGCACCTTAAAAGGTGAAACTAATATGTTATATAGACTCATTACATGCAAAGTGAGATATTTCAAGCCTTTATTTGTTATAATTGTGATGATTATGGCTTACAGATATGAAAACCCCAAATTCAAAATTAGAATATTGTGAAAAGTATTCCATATCTGTAAGCAAAATTGTAACTAAATAAAGGCTTGAAATAGCTCACTTTGCATGTAATGAGTCTATATAATATATTAGTTTCACCTTTTAAGAAGAATTACTGAAATAAATGAACTTTTGCATGATATTCAAATTTACGGGTTTCACCTGTACATATAGAATGGTGCGTAAAACAAATTTATAAAGAGAAAAATCTGTAAATAATAAATAAATCAGTCTCATTGGGACTTTTCTTGCGTTTCATGGGTTCGGCCAGTAGTGGGCGCTTATCAACATTAGCATTGACGTACATCTGAGGGTACATCTACTTAACCGCGTAAAAACTACTGTTTATACATTTATACCATTCGTTTTTTCGGATTCTCTCTGTATTTACGAAACCACACGCTTGATCCTTCACGGCAAACCCAAATAAACTCGCGCCCACTAAACGTTGCACCGAGAACAATACAATTATGACTAAAAGTTTCCTAACCCTTTCCTACTAAAGTGAGGCTGTATTTGACTCTGGTCGGCGTATCCATGGCAGACTGGTGGGCGTGGCCTGTGACAGTGATATGCCCAGTGCATTGTGGGTGTTGAAGTTTTCCAATCTATTTGGCAAAAGGAAACACAACAGCTCTTTTTCTCTGTTTTCTAGTCAGGTTGCACAGTTATAAACAATGTTTTAACCTTTCCACTATAAAACTTGTCAGCCAATGAAGTTCATCTTTCAGTGTCGTTTAGAAGAGTCTGTCTATATCTGCGTACATTTACCTTAATGAAAAAATACAATAGAATATTTTATTGAAATTTTATTTATTTATTTACTTACTGTAAGTGTGCTTCAGTGCGACTTGAACCCAGACAGAAAAGTGATTGTTTTAGTCATTCTGTCCAAGAGCAAATGAACAGGAACTATTAGTGAACTGTTAATATTTAACCAAATGTAAAGTTCTGCAAACTGTTTCTTACTCATTTACTCCACAATTACTGAGATAAAGCCCAGTGATGAACCTGATGTTGGGACTGTATGCAAGTATATATATTTTACATGCAACTATCCCTCAACCAAACCCCAACCCTATAGTAAGTACATAATATTACTCGGTATTTAAATGTATAATTGCACTGTAACAATGACACCTGAAAATAAAGGGTAACCTTTCATTTTTTCATTCATAAAATTAAAAAATGCAATTTTTCTTCATAAAATGATATTGGCACAAGCATTTAATACTCTACGATCAAGATTATTCAGAAGTCTCTTTACTTTGGTGAGGTGTAGTGCATCTAAATCCACACCCATGATCATTCCAGAGCATGAAAATAACAATCACCGCAATTATTCTTCTCATAGACTCTCAAACGTGCCCTTCAACATGTTCCTCGTACTGTCTTTCCCAGCAAGACAAAGCCCTCATTGAGAGCGAGCTGTAGACGAGACCACACAGAGTTATGGGCCGCTGGCGTCAGATCGACAAACCATCCATTATTATCAGCTGTGACAGGCTGTCATCTCTTGGCTTACAGCAAGGAAACGCTTGAGTGACTGAAATACCCTTCAGCACATCCAGCGAGAGAGGAACGTGTACCTGAAGACAATAGGGCGCTTGAGTTTGAGTTCTCGAGCATCCCGTGTCTCTATCTCCGTCTGACAATAGGGGTTGAGGACAATGGTGTGTGTGTGTTGTGTGAGGTGTTGCTGGAGACGGATGAAGAAGATGATCCCGACTGACGAGTGCAAGGAGAGATTGGTGTTTTTGTCAAGCCTGTGTGGTCTGTCGATTGAGAGACAAGAACTGTAGAAAAAAATGAATGATTTCTCAATTTGTGTGTGTTGTTGAGGAGAGTCTGTGCTGTTGCTTCACTAAGTGATCAGATGCACCATTTTCACCCGCTGGACCAGAAAATGGGTGAAAAAGATCTGACAAATGCACGTTAAAGAAGGAAGACAGGAAGAAAACACCCAGGACAGCCTAGCAACTGCACAAAATACCCTAGAAATAACCTAGCAACTGCATAGCAACACCTTGGAAACCACACAAGCACTTTATATTCCATATAGTAAATGCATAGCACATACATTATAGAAACCTCACCTTAGAAACCACACAAACACCTCCTAGCAACTGCATAGCATTATCCTAGAAACCGCATAAAATCCCCTAGTAACCCCCAAGAAACCACACAAACACCATAAAAACTTCCTGACAACTGCATAGCAACATCCTAGAAACCACGAAATCTTAGAAACCTCAAGACACTCTAGAATTCATCCACAACACCCTAGAAACCACCTTGCAACACATTAGGAACCACAAAAACACCATAGACACTTCCTAGCAACTGCATAGCATTATCCTTGAAACTGCAGAAAACACCCTAGAAACCATCTAGTAACACCCTAGAAACCACAAACACAATAGAAACCCACTAACAAATGCATAGCAACATCCTAGAAACCACAAAATCCATAGAAACCACCTATCAATGCAGAACTGCTCACAGCATTCTAGAATTCAACCAGAACACCCTAGCAACTGCATAGAAACACCTCAGAAACCACACAAAACACAATATAAACCACTTAGCAATGCATAACTACTCAGGAAGACACTCAATAAACCACCCAGAAAACCCTAGCAACCACCCAGCAATGCCCAAACAACCATTCAGAAAACATAGGTGCAACACCCTAGAAACCAAGTCCCTAAAAAGTCCCCAAAACACCTTAGAAATGACCCAGAACCCATTAGCACTCAAATATCAGTACACAAGCAACCCCTCAGAAAACCCTAAAAACCTCTCAAAGCACCATGGGAATCACCCAGAGCACCCTAGCAACCCCATAGCAATGCACAACCACTCAAAATACCCTAAAAAAAACTAGAACACTTGCAACTTCCTAGCAACCACATAGCCATACCCGAAAAATCCCCCATAACACCCTGGCAACTCCATAGCAACACTCTAGAAACCATTCAAAATGTTTTAGAAATTACCTTGCAACATGCAGCCTCTCAAAACACCCTACAAACCTCCTAACAACTCCCTAAAAACGGCATAAAACACCCTAGGAACCACCTAACAACAACCTAGCAACTCCCTGACAACCGGATTGTAATGCCTGAGAAGCTTCCCAAAACACCCTAGAAACTTCCTAGCAACTCCTTAGAAATTGCATGGCAAAACCACACAAAACACCCTAGCGACTCCTTAGCAATGCCTTAGCAACTCCTTAGCAACTCTCTAGAAACCATTCAGAAACTAACTTGCAACGTGCAACCACTCAAAACACACTATAAACCATCTAGAACATCCTAACCTCCCAACAACTCCCTCAAAACTGCACAAAATACCTTAGAAACAACCTAGCAACCACCTAGCAACTGCATTGTAATCCTAGAGAAATCTTAAAATCATCTGTGCAGCATCCTAGCAACTGCATAGCAACATGCTAAAATCTACTGGGATACCTATAAACGCACACAAAATCATTAACCAACATTAGCTTCACGTGCAGTGCCTGATCTAGAGGCCAGAATATAATATAACAACGACTAGACAGGAATAAAACGCCTGCAATCACCTTTTAGGAAAAAATCATTACACTTTAAGTGTTTAATTTGACTGGCAACAGCACAAAGAGCATTAAAATGACTTTAAAACGCTCCGCCAAAGGGTTTTATTGGCAAAGAGAAAGTATGTCTGGAGGCTGCTTTATATGAATATTCAGGAGTCAAGATGCTGAGCTTCATATTCCCACAATTCACATCAAACTGATACTTTTGGATTAAACGTTCGTTTTAAAATGGTTTATTAGCATTGCTAATGTAAACAAAGAGTCACTGTAATGAGATTCAGGGAAGTCCCTTTAAATTGAGGAATAAGAAATCTGATTATTGAATGTATTTTACATTTTATTACGTCATCAGCTTCATATGAGCAATCATTCATCAATAAAATCATAGATGTAATACTGTGATGTTGTTGTTTAGTGGAAATGAAGGTGGTTCCCAGTGGACTTTGACTTATTTGAGTCACTGACCTTCCCTGTCCGGTTCCTCTTCTTATTGTATTGCCGTGATCTGGATATATGAATATATGGATATGGATATAGTCGCGTTGTAAACAGAAGGAAGACGACGAGGAAACGCCTCATATCCTGACGGTCGGTTATGAATGACATGATAATATTAACCTGGGAGGGCCGATGATCCCAAACTCTTCAGTTCCTGCTGGAATATTTATCCGGGATTTATTTTTATCCCCTTTTCAATTCTTTGCCGACCGTATAGAAATAAACTGAATATGTACACTGCCATTCAAATGTAAAATGTAGTAGAAAATTCATAGTGAGAGATTCTGGTGAAGTGTGTGTGTGTAGTCATGGATTGTGTGATCCTGTGTATCGAGGTGAATCAGCCGGTCTCCCTGTTTTTCTTCCTAGTTACTGTTGCCGCGTTTCCCTCTGTAATCACACAGTCCCTGACGACCGGCTCCAGACACACAGCATGGTTTCCACGGACACGACCTCAAACTCAGCAGGGGTCAGAGGGTAAATGTCACACAAACACACATGGACCAATACACTCTCTAAATGAGAGCGCAAACACTCACAGACAGACACACTAAAGCACACACACGAGAGAGTGAACACCGGCGATAAAAACACAACTGGACTTTCAATAATCACCCGAATACATCAATCTGACAATAAAATATATTTGTGTTTTCTTTATGAAATAATAATAGTGTAATCATTATATATATATATATATATATATATATATATGAAGAGTTCAGATGCAAAAGCCTCTAAGTGCCATTTTTATCAAGCTTGTTTAAGTTCAGTGATTTCACTTAAATGGCAATGATGATTACCTATTAATTGAATTATTTAATTATTATTTAATTATTTAAGTGAAATTACTGAACTTAAAGGGACTCTGTGTAGGAAATACCCCCATCTAGTGGTTAAATAGTATTTTGCATTCAAACGAATTTTGCTCTCCAGCGCCTCGCTTTTTCAAGTGCGTATTGCATCTACGGTTGCCGTTATGTACCAAAAATGCTATGACAGGATGTCTTGTATTAACACTTCATCGAGTTTTTCTCCGGGTGAACAGGTTTGTAACTTAAAAAAAAAAAACAGCAACTTATGTGTTAACTTATGTGTACAATTTATGTGTCTAGCTGTATAAATTAATTTTAATTCTCTGTACAATCACAATTTTAGCTAATTGATCATTTATATATAAAAAGAAAGCTATAGAAAATCTTACAGAGAGCAATATTTTCTTCAATATTTTCTTACAATCATTATCTCTATATTCTTACTGAATTTATAAAAGAATTAACTTACAAACCTTGTTTTTAGCACCTTCCTTCACAATAGCTGCGAGTAAAGTAGTCAATAGCTGCTATTCATCGAAGACCTTGTTTAACTTTTTTACCTATAAATGTTATACTGTCTATATAATAAAGTACACAACCAAGCAATGACAAAAAAATTAAGTCAGACTGTAACATTGACTAACCTGTCGAGGAGAAAGCAGGCAACTTCAGCGTCTCTTCTGAAATCTTTCTGCTGCATTAGCTATTTCCACGGTTGAAAACGCTATCCCGATATTTAAGGCCATTGCACACTGAGCACGAAATATGCGTATTTTCCTGTACGTCAGCCTAAAAATTCGTCACGCATAGAAACCTTGCACACCGAGTCCGTTGCGTATTTATTAAACCTTTGCGGGAAAAAACGCAAAAATACCAAATGGATTCGTCAAGCAGTGAGGATGATTTTTGCCCTCTCTCATATTGAAAAGAGAAGAAATAGAAAATATCCATCCAATCCTGAAATTGCGCCGAGAGGAAGGAGTTCATTATCAAGAAGTTGCGAATTTATCCTGAGCGATTCAAAATTTACCTCAGAATGTCAGCGGGACAGTTTGATGCTTTGCTAGCGATTCTGGAGCCACATATTAAAAATAAGACCACCAATTTCCGTGAACCAATCGATTCTGAACGGAGACTGGCAGTGTGTCTGGTATGGACCAGGTATGGACACACACAAACACACACACACCCGCGCGCGGCCCTGTGGAAGCGCTGGGCAGACAGAACAGCTAGGCTGTTATTGTGTATGTATTGTGTATATTGTGCCCAAATAATACATTAGTTATCGAATAGGCAGCTCAATCACACTTTATTCGATCCTAAATTTCAATCTGATTGAAAGGGGAGGTTTATTAATTTCATAATCAAATATAGAGAAGAGAACATAAACACTTGATCGAATTGAAAACCGAAACTGAAAGCACGGCGCATAATGTTCAATGATTTGAGGACGAGCTCCCCCGGCCCTGAATTGTCAAAAGACCTCTCAAAATGCTGGCTCTGGATGCGAAAAACGCAGAAAATCGAACCATATCCGATTAATTTTATGACGGAAAAATGAATGGTCTTGTTTTTTGCAATCTCCGGTCACGTTTCCTTTTTCGTTCAAGTCTGGCCTTTTTTTGCGAGGAGGATGCATTCTCCTGTGACTCGGCATATGGTCCGCAATTACAAATAATAGAGCAAAAGAGCAATCAGCAATCATAGGAGTGCAATGCAGCCGTTTAAACTTGCAGGGAATGCGCCTCTCAATGTGACGTGACGATGGCTCTGAGTCTGAACGAAAACGCGTTGTGGAAACGCGTTTGGCTTGTGGTACTTTTTGACCCTCTCTGCTATTATAGTTTTCAAGATGGCGGAACGGACATGGAAGCCTCCGTGAACCTACCCGTCCCATGTACATAAAGATAATAAATTCTTCATTTACGAGGATAAGTCAGATAATTTGCAGAGGTATTTGTACACCATTGAGGACATATTTATGAATAAAAATATTGATTTCAGATAATAAAATACCTAAAAATCTACACAGAGTCCCTTTAAATATACAAGTTTGATAAAAAAATCATCATTAAAAAGAACATTTCAAATGGCGTTTAGAGGCTTTTGCATCTGAACTCTTCATATATAGATAGATAGATAGATATATAGATAGATAGATAGATATAGATATATGTATGTTTATGTATGTATATATAAAACACTTCTTGTCTTACTGTAAGAACATAGAGTTAAAAATAACAAGTTTGGCATATTTGAGCAGCGTTTGAGACGTTGTTGAGATGTCTTCTGCTGGAATGATGTAGTAGCAATAATAAACCATTGAGCTGTGAAACACTGCAGTTCTTCTGCCAAATGCGTCACTCGGCACCTTATAAACTCATTCTGGGACACGTTAAACTCATAATCACACACGGTGGCTTGTTACAGCAGAAACATACTCTCCGCAGGTCTGTCCGCTGCTAATCTCCACTGTACTGTATCATACTGTATTTAAGCTGTTGCGTTACGGTAACAGGAACAAACCAAAGATACTGAGGACTGATGAGGATGTGAATGTGTAGCTTAAAATGCAATGGATAAAAGCAGTGTTGTAGTATTTGAGACTCTGACTCGTCTCGGACTCGGTCTCGAGACCATATTTTAATGGTCTTGGTCTTGTCATGGACTCGTGTCCATTTGGACTCGGAATTGACTCGTACTCGAACATTTTTTTTTTTAGGACTCGGACTTATTCCCGAGTCCACTCGAGTTCAATTCAAAATATTTTTCATGATTATTAATGTTTGTTATTAAAGTATTTCTTTAAATTGATTGACACGCCCAGTGATTGGTGATTTTCTAGTGCGCAACTGTGCATGACAAATTGTAATAAAATTACTTTTAACACCACCTACTATGTGGCCTTTTTACCCTAAACTGATCATATTTTTTAAACTCTAAGTAAATTCAGTAAAAAAAAAAAAAAAAAAAAAGGATTTCTCTAAGTAAATAAAAGTAAATTAGGTAATCAACCCTCTCTGGTCTCGGTCTTGACTCGGACTCGACTCTCTCTGGTCTCGGTCTCGACTCGGACTCGACTCTCTCTGGTCTCGGTCTTGACTCGGATTTGACTCTCTATGGTCTCGGTCTCGACTCGGACTCGACTCTCTCTGGTCTCGGTCTCGACTCGGACTCGACTCTCTCTGGTCTCGGTCTCGACTCGGACTCGACTCTCTCTGGTCTCGGTCTTGACTCGGACTCGACTCTCTCTGGTCTCTGTCTTGACTCGGACTCGACTCTCTATGGACTCGGTCTCGACTCGGACTCGACTCTCTCTGGTCTCGGTCTCGACTCGGACTCGAGTGAGGTGGTCTCGGTCTCGACTCGGACTCGACTCTCTCTGGTCTCGGTCTTGACTCGGACTCGACTCTCTATGGACTCGGTCTCGACTCTGACTCGACTGTCTCTGGTCTCAGTCTCGACTCGGACTCGACTCTCTCTGGTCTCGGTCTTGACTCGGACTCGACTCTCTATGGACTCGGTCTTGACTCGGACTCGACTCTCTATGGACTCGGTCTCGACTCTGACTCGACTGTCTCTGGTCTCAGTCTTGACTCGGACTCGACTCTCTATGGACTCGGTCTCGACTCTGACTCGACTGTCTCTGGTCTCAGTCTCGACTCGGACTCGACTCTCTCTGGTCTCGGACTTGACTCGGACTCGACTCTCTCTGGTCTCGGTCTCGACTCGGACTCGACTCTCTCTGGTCTCGGTCTTGACTCGGACTCGACTCTCTATGGACTCGGTCTCGACTCGGACTCGACTCTCTCTGGTCTCGGTCTTGACTCGGACTCGACTCTCTCTGGTCTCGGTCTCGACTCGGACTCGAGTGAGGTGGTCTCGACTACAACACTGGATAAAAGCGTCTGCCAAATGCATAAATGTAATGTAAAATGTAGTTTCCTTCAAATGTTGATGTCAATATGATGTCACCGTTCCAGCGAAAAGCGAACGTTCTTTCAAAGTTGTAAACAAACGTATCCCTTGAAACTTATCTTTGATCACCGAAATGACATATTCAAACGTTTTGTTTTTTTTGGTGAAAAAAATTATTCATGCCTCAAAATATCTTGAATGTTCCTCGACACTCTCGCCTCATTTAGTATACGCAGTTCTATGAATATGTAAATGAGCCCCGCCTCCACTCACTCAGCTCAGAGATCCACTGGTCGACGATCACACGTTGATCTGATTGGCTACAAGGTCGTTTATGATGTCAGAAACACCAGTGATTTCAAAGCGTGTTTTTGAGTTTAAAAAAGAAAATTAACCAACATTAAACACTTGATTTTCACTACAGGGGGATTTTAAATATCACTTGTTTTAAAAAGCAAACGTTCCCATAATATTTGCAGAATGATCAAATGCAACATCCCCTTAATGTTTTCTCTAACGTTCACACAACCAGGAAAAACCTTTTCAATACCTTAATAGGAACATTAGCAAAACATTATGAGAACATACGTATGTTTGTTAGCTGGGATGACTGCAGATCTGGAAGAGTTGAGTTGAGTTAAGGTTGAGTTGAGTTTGAGTTAAGGTTGAGTTGAGTTGAGGTTGAGTTGAGTTGAGGTGAGTTAACTTGGAGTTGAGTTGAGGTTAGGTTCAGTTGAGTTGAGTTGAGTTGAGTTGAGTTGAGGTGAGTTAAGGTTGAGTTGAGTTAAGGTTGAGTTGAGTTAAGTTGATTTGAGTTTGAGTTGAGTTAAGGTTGAGTTTAGTTAATGTTGAGTTAAGTTGATTTGAGTTTGAGTTGAGTTTGAGTTAAGGTTGAGTTGAGTTAAGGTTGAGTTGAGTTGAGTTAAGTTGATTTGAGTTTGAGTTGAGTTTGAGTTGAGGTTGAGTTGAGTTAAGGTTGAGGTTGAGTTGAGTTAAGGTTGAGGTGAGGTAAGTCAAGGTTGAGTTGAGTTGATTTGAGTTTGAGTTGAGTTAAGATTGAGTTGAATTGATATTGAGTTGAGGTTGAGTTGAGGTGAGTTAAGGTTGAGTTGAGTTAAGTTGATTTGAGTTTGAGTTGAGGTTGAGTTGAGTTAAGGTTGAGTTGAGTTTGAGTTAAGGTTGAGGTGAGGTAAGTTAAGGTTGAGTTAAGATTGAGTTGAGTTAAGTTTGAGTTGAGTTAAGATTGAGTTGAGTTAAGTTAAGGTTGAGTTAAGTTAAGTTGATTTGAGTTTGAGTTGAGTTAAGGTTGAGTTGAGTTAAGTTGATTTGAGGGTGAGTTGAGGTTGAGTTGAGTTTGAGTTAAGGTTGAGTTGAGTTGATTTGAGTTTGAGTTGAGTTAAGATTGAGTTGAGTTGATTTTGAGTTGAGGTTGTGTTGAGGTGAGTTAAGGTTGAGTTGAGTTAAGATTGAGTTGAGTTAAGATTGAGTTGAGTTAAGTTAAGGTTGAGTTAAGTTAAGTTGATTTGAGTTTGAGTTGAGTTAAGGTTGAGTTCAGTTAATGTTGAGTTGAGTTAAGTTGAGTTTGATTTGAGTTTGAGTTGAGTTAAGGTTGAGTTGAGTTAAGGTTGAGGTTGAGGTGAGTTGAGTTGATTTGAGTTTGAGTTGAGTTGAGTTAAGATTGAGTTGAGTTGATTTTGAGTTGAGGTTGAGTTGTGGTGAGTTAAGGTTGAGTTGAGTTAAGTTGATTTGAGTTTGAGTTAATGTTGAGTTGAGATGAGTTGAGGTGAGAAGTTTCTGTGTTCGTGTACTCGAGAGCTTCAGTAAGTGGCTCTGGTGCTGTAACGCTAATGTACCATTAATCTGTTGGCGGTGGAAGTCGGCGCTCACAGAGAGAGAAACGCTAATCTACTTTACTGTGTCAGCCTGCACGATCCGGGCCGGGACACAGCCTGACACACACACACACACACACATGTACACAGATTTACAATATTAATGTAGACAAAAACAATTACACTTTACTCGCAAACAACGTCAAAAGTAGGAACACAGAACTCACATCACTGTTGCATTCAACACACAGTTTTTGGTAACACTTTACAATAAAATAATCTTAGTTCTTCAGCATTTATAAATCCTTGTTAATATTAATTTCAACATTTTATTTGTTAACATTAGTTAATGCACTGAACTAACATGATCAAACAATGAACAGCTGGGGTTTTATGAACTAAAATTAATGAAAATACTGTAACAAATGTATTGACCATTGTTAGTTCTTGTTAGTTAATACATTAACTAATGAACCTTATTGTGAAGTGTTCCCCTTTTCTTTTCTTTTCTTTTTTTTACTTAATTTAGTGCTTCATTAAAATTATTTTCTTTAGAGAATCAACATCTTTTGACTTTAAATGTGTCCTCCATGGAGATTTACTTGTTCAAAGTTTAGCCAAGCAAACACACACATAACTCTACTCTTAGTTTCAGCAACTTTGTTGTTTAGGTCGCAATAATGCATCACGTCAACCACAAATTGTGAAACACTGTCCTCATAAAACACACACATAAATGCTTAAATATGTGCAAGGATGCTGTGAATAAGTGTTCACCAATGACACTGGCCTCAAATCAGTGTATTTATTACATGAATTTACTCTGAGAAGCTCGTCTCCAAACTTCTCCAGTCCACCTTAAATGTAGACCCGCCCCTCAGCCACACGAGTCCCATGAAAATGCCCTTTTGAACGGTCTCACACTGCCATCTATAGACGGATGTGAAGTACAGCAGACCTGCAGGCTCTTAAGGTGGACCGGGGAGTTACGGCTCATTCACATACAATGTAAGAATTGTATTAGTCAGTGCATGCCTGGAGCTCATGGTTGTCATTTCAGGGTTCATTTTCCTAGAAAAATAAGATCTGATCTTAGCAAAAGTCCTGTGAATTATTCAGCTGTAAGCATGGATGGGTTTACCACGAGTTAAAGTGATTTCCCCCATGCGCCCACAAGGGGGCCCAGGGTCTTTGACATGTTGAGACACGCCAACATCTGTTCAGAGTCCAGATGCACAGATGAACAGCTGTACTGTTCCTGGAAGAAAATGTACATTTTGGACAGTGTGTATTCAGAAGTTTAGATCGTACCCTTCTGATATTTACAATGTATCTTTCACTGGAAGTCTCCTTTTGTTCAGCCTTTATTGTCTTAAACACTTTATAAATTAAGAATTTATTGGGTTGACAGCTATTCTCTACTATACACAACTCTTAAAGAGAGACAGTCAAAACACACACAGAACACACAACAGAAGGAACTTAATGTCTTAAACACTTGATATATTAAACCTCTAATGCTCTTCGTTGGTCGGTAAAAAAAAAGTACTATAATTTAGTTTGATAATGTTTTGTATTTAATATTTTGTATATTTAGGGGATTTAAAATTATATTTATGTGTGTTTTTATAATCCATTTATTCACTTTTTGTGCATTTCCAATTAAATCTTGAGTGCTTTTTCTGTTCTCAAAGACGACACTTGGCAGATTATTGCTGAAGTGAAAAAAAAGTTACTGAATTGTACGTTTATTGATATGACAAATGCACCAAAATACTATTTTCAATTTTTATATGAAATATATATTTTCAAAAACAAGAAGAGAAGAAAATCAAAGCCATATATCTAATCAGGTTGAGTACCAAATTTGAGGTTGATATCTCAAAAAATGAGCGTTCAGTGCGATGTTGTTCGGCTGCAGTACTGAACGCTTCCACTAGAGGTAATTTGTCTCTCATTCATTTCTAATACGCTCTTTTTTGACCGAGAGGAGCACAAGTGTGACTATTTTTTTGTTCAGGACCATTTAATCTGTTCAAATCATATCCATGATATGTGTGTGTGTGTGTGTGTGTGTGTGTGTGTGTTCACACAGCATGTGCCAAAACCTTTACTAGATTTCGTACTATTCCAATGAAGAAAACAATTTAAAAAAAAAAAAAATCGTAAAATTTTCCAGTCGAAAGTGACCGAAGAGCACCAGAGGGTTAAGAATCCATTGGGTTGATGTCTATTCTCTACTATACTCAAGTCTTAAAGAGAAGTTCATGTCAAATGAAAACGCAGACGACAACAACAGAACAGAAACAACAGAAGGAACCGCAGTGGAAGGACGCACTTCTCGTATCTTTGAGCCTGTGATGATGAAAGAGAAAGAGATGCAATCAGTCCAATTCATCCTGGATCTAAAGAGAGACAAAAGAGTCAGAGGAAAAACACACACACAGAGTCACAATGAAGAGATAGAAGCTTTGAGATTACAGAAAGAAACAGAGATTACCTAAATATGAGCTAATCCAGAGCCACATCGGGCCGAGACCGACCCACCACACACACACACACACACACTGAGTAGAAAAGAGTCAAAGAAATTTTTTTTTAGAAAAAAATCAAAGAAAGTGCATTTATTGTGTAGAAAGATGCATAAATACACTTTACAAACACACTGCGGTGCCTGCCGTGGACTTCTGTGTGTGTGTGCAAGCTCAAGCGTCCCAAAGATCAATGTGAGAGCCGGAAGCAAAACTCCATTAAATGCAGAGACTCTGACTAATAAAAAGCAAATGAAAAGCCACCGCGGCCACCACAGTTTCACTACAGCAGTGCTTAAAACTTAAGAACTCACTCGCACAACTGGATATTCCAACCCGATCTCACGGGAATTCGTACGAATTTTACGAGGTGGCTAATTCGTAAAAATTCCTACGACCTCACTCGTACGAATTAGTACGATTTTGCTAAACCGTACATATTTTACGAATTGGCCAATTCGTATGAATTCGTACGAATGACCTACCCCTGACCCCGCCCCTAAACTTAACCATCATGTGGGTTTAGACAAATCGTAAGAATTCGTACGAGTGAGGTCGTATGAATTAGTACGAATTAGCCACTTTTTAATCACTCGTACGAATTCGTACGGTTTTGCTAAACCATACATATTTTACGAATTGGCCAATTCGTATGAATTCGTACGAATTACCTACCCCTGACCCCGCCCCTAAACTTAACCATCACGTGGGTTTAGACAAATCGTAAGAATTCGTACGAGTGAGGTCGTATGAATTAGTACGAATTAGCCACTTTTTAATCACTCGTACGAATTCGTACGATTTTGCTAAACCGTACATATTTTACGAATTGGCCAATTCGTATGAATTCGTACGAATGACCTACCCCTGACCCCGCCCCTAAACTTAACCATCATGTGGGTTTAGACAAATCGTAAGAATTCGTACGAGTGAGGTCGTATGAATTAGTACGAATTAGCCACTTTTTAATCACTCGTACGAATTCGTACGGTTTTGCTAAACCATACATATTTTA
Organism: Pimephales promelas; assembly: GCF_988280905.1. NCBI lineage: Eukaryota > Metazoa > Chordata > Actinopteri > Cypriniformes > Leuciscidae > Pimephales > Pimephales promelas. The sequence continues at coordinate 41,703,717 of NC_142774.1, read as the reverse complement.
CGAATTGGCCAATTCGTATGAATTCGTACGAATTACCTACCCCTGACCCCGCCCCTAAACTTAACCATCACGTGGGTTTAGACAAATCGTAAGAATTCGTACGAGTGAGGTCGTATGAATTAGTACGAATTAGCCACTTTTTAATCACTCGTACGAATTCGTACGATTTTGCTAAACCGTACATATTTTACGAATTGGCCAATTCGTATGAATTCGTACGAATGACCTACCCCTGACCCCGCCCCTAAACTTAACCATCATGTGGGTTTAGACAAATAGTAAGAATTCGTACGAGTGAGGTCGTATGAATTAGTACGAATTAGCCACTTTTTAATCACTCGTACGAATTCGTACGAATTGGTAGTGAGATAGGGTAGGATATTCATTTAATTATCGTCTTTTGTTTTCTGCTGAATAAAACGCATGCATGTTTGGAGTACAATAACGACACAATGTTCACTCCCAGAAATGAAAACTCCGTCAGTAATTACTCTTCCTCATGTCGTCCCAAGATCTTTTTGATGAAATCTGAGCGATTTCTGACATTGACAGCTACGCAACTACCACTTTGACGCTTCAAAAAGTTCATAAAGAGTTTGTTGAACTAATCCAAATGAATTGAACGGTGTGGTCCAAATTTTCTAAATGACTCGATCACTTTATATGATGAAGAGATTCAATTTAGGCTTTTGTTCGCATAAAAACATTGATTAGCGAACACAGACCGAAGCACAACCAAACACGCTTGACACTTCTCGCGGAAGCTCAAACGTGCCGAAATGTTCATCATATAAAGTGATCAAGTCCCTTCAGAAAATGTGGACTAAACCGCTCAGTTCAAATGGGTTAGTTTTATGATCTAATGCGATTTTTTTATTGTCTGTTACGATTGTCACTGTGTCAGATTACGCGATTTTTACTCCTAAAATCTTGTCGTGTCGTGGACAAGACACGTCAGACTACACATTGCTTCCTGACCAGTCATCGCGTGCCGTCTTTAACGATGCGCGTGATGTCATCGAAAAGGCGAAACTAGTAGCGAATGACTTCCGGAAACGAACGTAAACAAACGATGGATGAAGCGGTGAGAGTTGTGTTCAGAAAAAAAGTTTAAAAAGAAAGAAAACCCGACAATGGACACGTTCCTGGATTGCTCGAAGAGGACAGGGCTGTCAATCCTCCAAAGAGAACTTGAGGGAAAATATTGTTTTCTTATATATTTTTACTTTTAGTTTTAACGTTAGCACCATCGTCTCTCTTTTGTTTCGCCATTTTATGGAAAAGCTTCTGTGCTCCTATTGGTCAACCTCATACATGTGACGGAACCGTCGTGGACGACCGTTAAAACAATTAAACATGCTAGTCTTTTTGTCGTGATGTCGTGAAGCATCGTAGACGCGACGTAGGTTGTCGCCCACAATGACACACTATACGAGATGATACGATCGAATCTTGCGTCCTGACGCCTGTTGTCGTTTACCAATCCCCAAGACGCCCTACGTCAAACGGATCGTGCCAAAATCACGCTAAAATCGTGTAATCTGAACCAGGCATTACACAAACTTTACGATCTTTACAAACGTTTTAAAGGTCCACTCACAGCAGAGGGCGTTTACTTCCAAGTCTTCAGTGCGAGACGCCCGTAAAAACCCAGCGTTTTTCAGCTAGGTTACAAAATAGCCTATTACTTATTCATTTTGATGTTTTTGAATGTAAAAACCATGCGAACGTCATAAGTTGACCTCAGACAACACTATAATAAAATTTAAAAAGCCAGTTTAAATTGAAGCAATATCATCCTGGATAGTCACAGTGTTTGTCTGCTACACAACATATGCTTATGCGTCTCTCTCCAGCTATCTGGATTGTATTAAACTGGTTAATAGATTTCTCTGTTTCCATCAGAGTATGTCTCAGTAATAACATACAGCACAAAGCTGTTCACCCTCGAGGGAAAAGGACAGACCGCACGCATTTGATAGCAAGGCTGGAAACTTGAGTGTGCTCCAAGTTCTCACCATGGCCAAGATGGCAAGAGCTGGAGAACTAGCCAAAGCGTAGATAGAGTGATAGGATCGGGGATCACTTGATTGCGCTTGAAGCCAGCCAACATCGGTGCGTTGTTATGACTCATTATTGCGCAAGACTCGTAAAGTGACTCGCTGGTCGTCACACTTGAGGGCAGATTCACTTCCATGAGTAACGCAATCTACCAGGTTTAAAACCTGCTTTTTTTGGGCAGTTAATAATGGCGCAAACACCAGAACATTGACGAGCACAAACCTTAGTAAATCACCTTGTGTGATTCATTTGAATACATTCATCAAAATGAACGAATCTTTTTTTCGAGTCATTTCGTTCAACTAAATGACTCGAAAAAGATTTGTTTATTTTAATGAACGAGTTCGAACAGAAGAGTCACGAACCGAGCATTTGAGCTTATAAAACTTTAACTTTGTTATTTATGTATTAAATGAGCGATCGTTTCGCTTGATAAGACACTTATTCATCGTCTGGAATCATTTAAAGCCCTTTGAACAGTTTGCACCGAAACTGTCTTTTGGACCTTGAACCGTTTGGACCCCATTGAAGTCCATTATATGGAGAAAAATGCAGGAATGTTTTCATTTCTTTTCGACTGAAGAAAGAAAGACATGGACATCTTGGATGACATGGGGGCGAGTCAATAATCTTTGAAAGTTTTTTTTTTTAAAGTGAGCTACTCCTTTAAGTTAAGAACTAATGATCTTTACAACAGAAGTGTGTCAATCAAAACTAACTTTATCTGGACAGTAACTTTATTCTAGATCTGCTGTAAAGCCAAACACTCTCGGTTACTGTAATCTCCTGTTATCACTGCTGTGAGACTCTATAGTGTTACAAGCGCTGTATAGATGACTTGACTTGACTTGTGAATGGCTCTGACGTTAATGTGTGCCGATGGATCTCCAGGGAATATAATCCTGCCAGATACTTGCAGGCTAACATGAGGGATGGGGACCCCGAACCAAATGCAAAAAAAATCCTTCAACAAATCACAAGCACACCTGGCGCCGTTTGCCAGAACCCTAGGGTGCCATTCGCTAAGAAGAATCAAGTGTGTTTTGGCTGAGGCCTTGCCCCAATATTGCTGTATTCCTTGGCATACCCGTCTGTTTTGTACACTGTATGGTTTCTCTCTTGTTGAGTCTGAAAGAGTGGAGCTGTAACGCTCTCCTTTGACCGAGAGAAGTGGCCCTGCTGTGAGAGACGAAAGCCTTCCTCGTGTAGACAACACGGTTTAAGAAGCGGTTCGCATTCGAGGCTTCCCGGGGTTCTGGCAGCAACCCTCAGGAGCCGAGCAAAGAAAACCTGCAGCAACGTTTCCTCCCACTTTCAGTCTCTCTGACCACCAAGCTGTGAATTAAATGGATTTGTTGTACTATGCTGGTCCCAGTGTTTCTCAGTCCACGTTGGTTTCTTCTGTAAAACGAATTTGTCAGAGACTAAAGGTCTTTGCACATTGAGGGCCAGATGTACGTACATTTGCGAACGCAGCGTTATTAGCGTCATGGCCAAGCGCTTGATGTGAAACCACACCACAGTGTGTGTGTTATGTACCAAACCTGAAGTTTATCACATGTCATTTCACTGTGATTCTGTATAAATAATCAGAATTTGAGATTTAATATAATGGATTTCTTAAAAGTAGTATTATCTTTTAGGCACACGCAGACCTCAAGATTCAGTAAATGCGTCTCAACAATGGTGACAAGCAGAATATTCAATTAGGAAAAGTAAATTACATAGACAATTCAGATCATAATGTACTCATTATTATTAAATGTTTTGGATTATAAGAAAATTGTGGATTATCATATGCTGTAGAACCACTAAGCTGTTGTTAACAAGTTAACCAAATCCTCTGAATAAGTTTCATTTTTCAGATCACAGATCATGGTTATGTCAAATCATAACCAACACTATCAGATCATAGTTTTCTTTGTTCATTTGACTGCTATAAATCAATAACAGCAGACAAACAAAGTTTAAGGGTCAAGAGCCCAACTAAAGAAAACACTGATCGCCATAACGGTGGCTTACAATTTGTGATTTTCTCCTTCAGCGATTCTACTTGTTATCATCGGGTGTCTTCAATAATGCTCAATCATCACTAAATTGATCTGTTAAATTATCTCATTAACTGTTATTAATTTAACACTCATATCTGAATCATATTGTCCATCTGAAAGCAGGTGAAGGTGATTTACTGATGAGATGCGCATAACTATATCGTGTAGCCAAGCCCTTTGAACAGTTTGCACTGAAACTCTCATTTGGTTCCCATTGAAGTCCATTATATGAAGAAAATCCTGGAATGTTTTTATCAAAAACCTTAATTTCTTTTCGACTGAAGAAGAAGATCTTGGATGAATAAATGATCAGCAAAAGTGAACTACTCTTTTAAGTTCTCATATAATGGTGTCAATGCAGGCAGATCAATAATATTGTTGAATAGTAAATGTCCCCAACTAAGCAACTCAAACTACAAGTGTGAACACAACACACCCTGAGAAATGGCCTGATGCATGCAACCTCTTCACTTAATGGACCACCCAAGTAAATGGATCCAGAATGGAGAATCTCTGCCGGTCTGAATGGAGGAAGGAAGCCTAATTACAGTTCTCCAGGGTCATAACACACATGATGCATACACTGCCTGTCCCTTTAAATCACATAAGCTACTAATCCTCACAAGGTTTTTCCCATACTTGTATAAAAAGGAAGCTATGCCATCGTTGATCCACAGATTCCCAAGTAAAGATCAAAGTCTTACAGGTATACAAAATATCCATAGCTATAGGGGTCAGATTGTCTTTTCCTTGCGCACGGTGAAATCGAGTGGAGGTTTGGTTGGCTGGTTGGATGAGGGATGGGGGTTGGGGTTTGCACTGTTGTCAGCACCTCCTCCTGTGTCCATTAGGGTGATAAGACCTCCATTGAAGTCCTGCCAGAGGAAGATAATGGCATCTCTGTGAAGGAGCCGCTCAGTGTGCCCGCAGTGTAGCCCGTCTAATGGCATCTGCCAATCCCCCCTTCGCCCGTTGGTCTTTATCTCCGAACCGGCGCCCCCTTCGGACCGGTGGCTTTCATCACCTGCCAGAACTGGTTGGAAGGCCGCAGGACTTTGGGTCCTGATCCCGTACGAGTCCGAGGCTGTGAGGTCAACTCGCCTCATTGAGAAACAGAGCTCTAATAACGAAGAACGTAGTCTTGTAAACAAGGAGGACACACAAGTAAACAAACCATTGGCCACATATACAATAACTTCCTCCTCTTTGTATCCCATTTCTTGGCCTTCCTAATATTTGACCCCCCTTCTCGCACATGCTCACATAAACACACTAAAAAGCATGTGTGTGTCCCTGAGTCAGCTGAGAGCGGGCCTTTGATCTATTGTCGTTTTCATCATGGTTTCCAGGCCCTTCTCAGTGGGTAGTGTGTCTGGATCTGGTCTCTATTGTGTGGTATATACCCGGGCATATTCTTTCGAGGCTCCATGCTGACTCTAAACATGGTCTGTTCACAATATTCAATATTGAAATTATGCATTTTGTAGCCATCAGTCTATTTACAGTGTCAATCATAAAGCCACAAGAAAACAGTGAGGCGCCACAGGTCCATTGAGATTAACAAAAGATTTGGCTTGCAGTTTTCTCTTTGTCTTTCCCTTTGCCAGGACCGAAATTAGCCTTCGACAGTTTTCTTCTTCTTTCCACCTAGAGAAAACAGCACATTTTGACCGAGATTATGTGCAAAGGGTCTGGAGCTTTGTCTTTACGGTGACTGCTGATTGATTTAACAACCGGTTCGTTTGCGATACAATAAAAGACATTTTCATCGAGTACAGTCGAGTGACTAACTTTTTAGCGGCCAATGCCGAGATCCAGAGAGCAAGCTGCTAATATATTGTCAATATACAAAGCTTAAACCGATTTAATGATGTAAACATTGGCTGTGCTCTACATGTAGACTGTAAAAGCACATTTAATCCAAAGCTAGTCTTATCCAATAAACACAAGATCAGGGTAGATCTCACAGTAATGTCTTATCCTTTGTTTATGGTCATTATCAGAGATAGAGCAGAGCGAGGAGGACTAATCTTGACCTAGTTTTAACTGCTTGTGGTTTGTGTTCTGTATTTGGTAAGTACTTTCCTTTCCATTTCTGCATGGTCCATTTGGGCCTGTGGAGTAGCCAAGCCAGATTCAGAACCGCTAACTGAGTGCCTTGGTCTTGTTGTAGGCTGGTGAAAGATGAATATGGACGATTATGTCCTACTGCTTTTGGCAAAGAGCTGCATCACAGTCAGGAACAGATCTTGTGCGAGGCAACATTGCATATACCCTCTACGTCTTCTTCGCCATACCAGGTGGAACGTTTTCGACATAAATTACAGATGAAGACGTCTACTGCTGAGTTTCCCATAGCTGCTGCACCTGTGCAAATGGAAGAATGCGATAGTATGCATGCTCGAGAGATTCAACTAAACAATCCCAGAGCCACTGTAAACTCGGAGTATGCACGTCAGAGGAGACAAATTATAACTCGGTCTCACGGGCAGAACTGATCTCGTTTTTGACCTCACACAGAAAAAAAAACGTTTAACCCTTGGTATGAACAATAGTTGCTTTTGGAAATCCCACTGAATGAAACCAATACTTTATGAGACACGTGTGTTTAACTGTGCTGTGATGATTTTATGAAATATGCGTGGCCACAGAAAACAGTGAAGGAATGATAGTTTTCAAAATATAGGCCAATGATCTCTTTTGGTAAGTTGGACCATAAAACGTTTCCCCTATACTCTCTCTGAAAAACTTTTTGTGGTTCGGTGATATCAAGGACAAAAGGGGAGTATTCCCATCTTATTGCTTGCCAAAAGCTCTAGCTGACAAAATCGTTGTCTTGATTGTCACCTAAGATATTAATGATAACAAAAGAAATGTATATTTTTCCCCCGATTAAAATATTCCTGTGCTCAAATAGTCTTGAAACGACATATTCCCGTTTATCTCAATGATAACCAAATGAATGTACAGTCGTCAACATCTGAAGTGGATCAAATCACAAGCTTAAGCAGGGGCGGTTTCTTCATTGGGGCGATTGGGCGACGCACCACCAAAGTGTGAATCATCACACTCACAATCTCATTCAACCAGAGAGTTACGCTAGCCATCACTATATAGTCCAATCAGTGTCATGTCACGTTCTGTGGAGTACCGCCTCTTTTTGGGCGATTTCACTCTGGCTGAAAATCGCCCAGAGTGTTCCCATAGACTTACATTCAAAGATGTTTTTTTTCGAACTGCAGGCACTGCAACGCATTCTCTATGGGTTCCGGGAGGGCTCGCACTAACGTGCTTACATCATCATACGTATCCTTAACTTGTGCAGCGATTGGTGGGAACAAACATCCACTATTAAAAATCTTTAATATTAAGTGACAAATAATATTTTAAAACAATTTTGAATTCAAACAGCAACAATAAAAAATGAAACACTACTTAATTATCTTTATCAAATTGATTAAAAAAAAAAAAGCGAGAGCGAGAGAGACTGTTGGGACATCTCGCGAGTTGTTGTGGCTACAGACAGTTGAACTTGAACAACGCCATGGCGAACACAGTCCTTTAGAAGCCTACACAGCAAATTTCAGGAGTTGAAAAATCATGAGTTAGGCAAAAAAGAGTTACTTTTGAGTTATTTTTTTAACTCTGACTACACTTTGTGTTATTGGATACTCCCCGGCTGTGTTGTATTTTGGAGTTCATTCATTGGTGTTCAGGAGTGTATTTTGGTTTAACACTAGCTAACGTTACACCTGGAGTTATTTTTGAGAAATGCGCCTCGACACGACCCTGCCGCTGGATAAAGGAATAATGGACTTATGTGCCTCGTCGTGAGGTAGGTAAAAGAGTATATAAACTATTTAAAAACGTTCTATATTTTCTGACAAACACGTTTGGTCATCGCGTAGCTGCTACGTTATATAGGCTAGTTATACTGTTTACTAACGTCAACGATTATGACAAACTTGCTGTTGAACGTTTGTTTACTTGTTTCAAATTTTGAAATGGCTATTTGCGTGGGGTTTTTGTCAATGTAAACGAGTTAACATTAGCTAACCGTCTTTCCATTCACCGTGTTTCTGAAAATGAGTGTTTTACCGTGAAGTTGATGCATCAATGCATTACAGGCATACGTGGTTACACAATTGCAGTGTCTAACGTTACCCTGGAAAATAAGATAGTTGTGCTGTGTAGGCCTGCAATGATTTGAGTTGTAACAGCTATAACGTTAGGCTACGTATTAGTGGTGACCCACGATCACATGTGCGTGATTTTCAGCTAATATATTTTTGCATTCTCAATGAATGGTGCTAGATTATGCCTCATACTGTTGTTTTTGTGATCTTCATATGCGACTGTCCTGCAGACAACCGGTTGAAGGTTACTCCTCCTCAAATCTGAACCAAATCGATTTGCTGAAATAAAGGCAGTAAATCAAGAATATGGTGTTCAGTGTAGTAATTTCCACACAAAACATTATATTGTGTTAAATAAATGTTAACTCTAAGAAGTGTTAAACTAAATATTTTTTTTGAGTGTTACTTTTTAACACTGGTAATGAGTTCATATAATTATTTTTAGAGTTACATTTACGCTCCGTAGGTTTAGTATTTTAACTCCATAAATTTTAACTCCGAAAAAGTGTTAAATTCAACTCCAAGAGCAGAGTTATTTTAACTCTGCGCTGGAGTCTATTTGATGGTCTCACATGTACACTCAGATTGAGTTGATTTTAACTAACGGAGTTTATTCCAAAAAACAGAATTTGCTGTGTATGGAGGAGTGATCCAGCTCTTAGATATAATCAAAAATATCTTAATTTGTGTGCCGAATCTCTTTAATGTGATGTAATAAGTGTAATAATAGTGAGTATAGAAACAAGAAGATTTATTGTTATTAAGTCACTTTATTAGTCATTAATATTAAAGTGAAGTTGACTTTACATGCTTAAGCTTTTAATTTATCCATTGCATGGGTGGGCCTTGTCCTTATCAATCATCCAAATATTTGCCCCTCCTGAGAGATTTTGCAGGAGCCGCCACTGAGCTTAAGCACACGTTGGTTGTCTTTACGTTATAATAATATTTCATATGATCTAGATATGGAATAAATAACTTTCAATACAAAATGAATATGTCTCGTATATTGAAATAAAGTTTTAAGTGATAAAATATTAGAACCTCACCAAGCATTTAGTCATATAAAAAAAAAATTATTGAAGCACTTCACCACGTGAGCAAGCAGCTAGGCTCCTGATTGGTTAACGCGGTGCGAATTGACCCCAAAGTTCCGATTTTTCAATTTTTCGAATTCGCGTCAAACGTGTGAATGAACAAATAGCACTAAATAAATCATTCGCGAGTAACACGTTTAGCGCACCAGATGCTCAATTCGCGCCATTCAGGCGAACTTGACGCCTCATTCGCGTGCGAAGCGTGCCGCGTCTTTCCATTGACTTAACATTGAAATCACTCGCGCCTGACGTGCTATTCACGTCCAGTGTGAACGCATCATTATGGCAATAACAATTGCCATTTAAGTGAAATTACTGAACTTAAATATACAAGTTTGATAAAAATCATCATTAAAGAAGATAATTTCAAATGGCATTTAGAGGCTTTTGCATCTGAACTCTTCATATTTTCCCCCTGATGAATGTAAAGTTGTCCATCTTCATGTGCTCAAATAGTCTTGAAATGGCATTCCCATTTATCTCACGTCTCCTTCTTTAGCCTCACAAATTTCCACAATTTTCCCTCTGAAATACTGACCCTCATCACAAGGATCACATGCGCTTGTCGGGGCATTATGAATAGTGTGGTTGGGAGCAGGTTAGTTGGGTATTGCTCTGTGCATATGGCAGCTATCTGGTTTAATTGTACTGGGTTTCCACCTCGTGTAGCTCTTTTTTTTCGTGGCGACCATCTGGAAATGGTGTGTTCTCAATTAACTCATTTTCTTTGTTCATGGGTTCAGCACAGCAGAACCACCTCCACTGAGGAGTTAACATTTGTCTTAGACACTGGGCCTGTCATCAGCTCAGATTGAGTTGGAGAAATGCTCTCCTTTTCACCAAAATGATGCTGGTGCCAGAGCACCTCTCTCTCAGAACCAGTCCACATTCTCACACTGACATGAAAGGCAAACGTTACAACATAAATTACTCACAAACATTGCCAATTTTCCAACCCAAACCCTTTTCTTTGGTTAAATTGGGAACTGCCTCCAGGACCGGCGTTCTGCCAGTGGAAAATAGCTAACGTGATTTCAGTTTGATATTTGCAAGCTAACAGTGGCTTATATGTGATAGTTGGTGTCTTCAAGTAATGTTGTCGGAAATAAGTGGGACATTCGGGACTTTATTTAAGTTTTCGGGTGTGAGGTGTGCCAGATGCGATGGATACAGCATCTGTATTGATGTTAAATTTGTCACAAATTGAATAGAAACATTAAAAAGCAGAAACAGTTATTTATTTAGCATTTTGTAGTAGTAGAGTTTAAAAGTCTTGCTGATTATTTTGTAGAAAAGGTGCATTCCCAGATAGCAAACTGACATTGAATCAACGTGGAAATATGACATCGAAACAACGTTGATCTAACATTGTTTTGCTCATCGAATTAACGTTGAACCAACGTCAGACGCGTCATTCTTTCAAAACTAACGGAAAATCAACTTGAAATCAACGCGTTGTTTCAACGTTATGAAAGCAAACCAATTTTCGATTTTCATTTAGCTTTGAAGAATGCCGCGTCTGACGTTGGTTCAACGTTAATTCGATGAGCAAAATCAACGTTGTTTCAATGTCATGAGAGACGTCGTTTCCACGTTGATTCAATGTCAGTTTGCTGTCTGGGTTGCCATTTAAACACACCTGACAATATAATTACGACTTCCCAACTTGCAAATGCGAACATCCACAAAAATACCACAAAAAACTATTTTATGTACTTCCATTATTACGTTTTATACATCAACAATTTATACTTCTAAATGATAACTTTTTAAAAATAATTAATGAATAAAATACAAGTACACGTTTTATCAACATTCCTTGATTCGGTCCGCCATTGTTTTTTTTCCGATTTCATTGCAGTGCATCATGGGATTGCCTGATCTGAGTAGGATGTTGTGCTGCCTTACGATTGTCATCAGTCCACCAATTTTCCCGTCACTGCGCTTAAGCAGCTCTCTAGGATTTAGCATAAAAGATGAGTCGGTATTTGTTGACTCCACAGAATATCAAGTTTGTTTAATCAAAACGGTCAAAACACTCTTCGAGTGGTAAGAACATCCAGTCAATATACCTTTCAAAGTCTCAGTAACACCTCAGGCTGTCAGCTCTGTGAAGAGGATAAACGTTGTGATCTGATGAGAGCTAACCGAGTCCTCAAGCGATCAACAGTGCCAGGATCTCACACATCTGAAATGAGAACACGAAGGATGGTGCCAAAGGCCTGCAGCCCAGCACAAATGGAGGTGATAAATGAATGCAATCCATCTGTCCCTCAGAAAAACTAACAAATGATCGTAAAAATTAATTGATCTCGTGTGCATGGAAAAAGTGACTGGCTCCAACCTTCATTATTTTTCTGGGGCACCCCGATTTGCAGCCAAACGTCTGATGTGCATCTTGCAGCAGTGTTTATTTGGCTGCACTTCTAATGTGAAGTATAATGCGGCGGTGCCCTTTAATTAAGAGCCAGAAACGGCTCGTTCCAGCACCTGGGGTGAGCGGCCATCCATGCAGAGGTCTTACCCTGTATAAGACAATGGGGAATCATGTCATTTGTGTATACATACAGTAGTGTCGGTGGAATGGCTTCGGGCCCAGCAAGCACTTTTGCGTTTTAAAAGACATCTAACAGCCGTCCAAACACATTTGGGCTGTCACTGAAAATGCAATAGACGTCTAACCATCGCCCAAGAATAGACTAGTCATCAATTAGATAACAAGGTGAAACCAAACACCTTGCTTACATGGTGGAAATATTTTCATGTATATACCGATTTATATAAATATAAATATCAATATATAAATAATATATTTTTCTTAAACATACATGCATGTGTGTGTATTTATATATACAGAATAATTATACACAGTGCACCCACATATATCATAAACACAAACTTTTATTTTGGATGTGATTAATCGCGATTAATCGCTTGACAGCCGTTTGTAACCAAATGCAAGGTTATTTTGGCAAGAAGTGGACTATATTGGGTCTATCCCAGCTAACAAAGTTAGGTTCTGAGAACGTTTTTCTAACGTTCCATTTTGGTTGTGGGAACGTTAATTTAAAATGTTCTAAAAACGTGGAAATGTTCAGTTTGCTTAACGTTGCTGGAACGGTGTCTTAATGTTTGCAGAACGTTGCTGGAACGTTAGCATAATGTTGTTAGAACGTTATTCTAAGGTTAGTATAATGTTGCTGGAACGTTATGAGAACGTTTATCAAACACAAATAACGTGATAAAGACATTCCGATAACGTTGTTCTAAGAACGTTTTTTATCAACGTAATGAGAACGTTCATCAAATACAAATAACGTGATAAAGACGTTCCAAGAACGTTGTTCTAAGAACGTTTTCTCTCAACGTTACAAGAACGTTAATAACGTTATATGAACGTTCCGAAAACAATATTTTAATAACGTTTTGTCCTAACATTTACACAACTTTTAAAGAACGTTAGTGAATGTTCCCTGTTAGCTGGGATATAGTTAACCAGACGGAGAAATGACGGCTTTCCACATTGAGAACTGGACGGCACTTTTGTCCAATGTCTCTATGTTTATGTCAGTTTTATGCCAAGTTCATCAGCTTATCGTCAGCTTAATAAACGTATAGTCTCGACTCTGCAGTCTTGAAGCTGCTGACGGTACAGAAGATTGTCTATTAAACACCGGAGGTCCTTTAATGAAATCTGCTCCATCAGATATGGGTCATTTTTGTTGCAGACAGAATTTGGAAATCATTTGTTGTTCTTGGAATAACTCAAACCCGTACTCACCTCTGAAATCAGAGAGATAAAATAAGTCACAAAGATCGTGTGGTTGATTGTTTAACGGTTTGGCTTCGTTTCAGGTCCATCAGGAACATTTCCTACGTGGGTAAAATCACAGAACATTTTGGCAGTTCCCTCCAAAATAATAGTTTTGATGACAGAGAACAGAGGACTGAAGGGTGTGAGTGTGTTTTAGAAGTCATGCTTGTGTGTGTTTTCTTTCATCTGGACCTTTTTTTTGGTGTACCAGCGGTTCGAACAAACATATGGATGACGGAAGAGTTTTGCGATTGCCTCTAACAGCTGGATGGTGAAGTAAAAGCATTGTGTACGTGTCGATTCATTTATTCTTTCTTTAATACATTAAATATTACCTTAATCACACGTGTCCTTCAATAGCGCACCCTGTGTGTGCTATTTGACCGTTTTTGTTGAGTCGTGTGCCCGAAACTTTAACTTCTAGTGCACGCAGAGTGAGCATTTTTGCATTGAATTCAATTGTAATACAGATCAAAAATGCAACGAGACAGCATCTTTTCAGAGGATCCTGAAACCGCGAAACACAGCATGAAGGAATACGAGACAGACATTAACCACTGAGGAAAATTCAGCCAAGTCAACATCTTTGTGTCTTTCTGCCCACATTCCTCCCACATTCCTGCCTGTTAAAACAACAGCGGCGGGGAATAATCACCTCCACGTGTTCACGTGTGTCTCACGAGCAAAACTCCTTCACAGATGGAGACCGTTGACTTCTTTTGGGTTTGTCATTTTGTCGGTTGTGATGTTTTATTCAGTGCAAGGAATGGCAGGGATCATTTGGGATGGGAATAGGGAATTCTTTTATATATATTTAGAGCCAGTTGGCTTCATCGTCTGTCATCCTGACTCTCCTGAAACCATTTCACCGTCTCACTGCATGGGTTCATGGTTAAAGGTGCTGTATGTGACGTTTTCACTCTAAAAAAGCATACAACTACCATAATATGTTTGCAGATATTAGGAAACATGGTCTTAAAAGCACTTCTACAGGCAGCTTTTGAAATGTGCGACTCCGCCCACTGCCAGTTCAGCCAATAGTGTTTCATCGACACCCCGGGATGCCATTTAGCAGGAAACGGTGCGTTTTGTAGCCTAGGAAACGAGCAAACAAACTGGGTCAGAGATTGCAGATTCCACACCACCTAAAAAGCCTCGATATCCATCAAAAAATCTGAGCATATTAAATTTATTATTTATTTATTTAAAAGGGACATTTTCGGTAATGTAAATATGCCAGAATTAGCCCCAGGGCTACTTTCCATCTGCAGTCCCCCATCAGGTCATCACAAAACAACACATAACAAAACTAACATTTAAGTTTAAATAGAATACTACACGGATAAAACGCGGAAAAATCACAAATCACTAACTTACTTAAGTCTCCTTGGCTTTCGTTGTCATTTGTGCTCGTTCCTGTTGCATGTCCTCAATCTGGCAACCCGCGTGAGCGTCGAGTCTGAGGAGGCGGGGAAACGACGTTGATCTCTGATATTTTGACGTTGGACTGCAGTACCGATTTCCACCACTAGCTGTCATTCTTACAGACTGCACCTTTCATTCATGTGTAATTTGAAATAGATGGTATTAAGATGAGTTTTGGTTGATCGGATCACAAGTGGACGACGCTAAATACAGGGGTCTAAAACATTTAACCATGTCCACTTTCGGAACGGAAAAAAAACGTACAAAGCTCAATGTTCTCCCACCATTCTTGATTTCTAACACAGCTGTCAGAGCAGAAACTGAAGTGTGCGTTTCTGTCGTCTCCGGTCGTGTTCATATGTAAATTGCGTGAGCTTATTTCGTCCATTAGATGGAAAGATCTGAAAAAAACAATTAATTTACCCACCCTCTAAAAAATGCTGGGTTATTTCGACCCAAAGTTGGGTCAAATATGGACAAACCCAAAAAATGTAATTAAAAAATGTACATGTGCGTTCGGGACTCTCCTGTTTGAAGTCGTTTATCAGAATGAACGAATTTTTTTCTGAGTCGTTTGATTCACTCAACGAACGAAACGAACGAATAGACTCGGAAAAGATTCAAAAGATTCACAAACGTGCTTCACAGAAAAGACCAAGGTGACCATTTGAGCTTATAAAACTTAAACTTTCTTATTTATTTATTAAAAGAGCGATCGTTTCGCTTGATAATACCCTTATTCATCGTCTAGAATCGTTTAAATCCCTTTGAACAGTTTGCACTGAAACTGTCTTTTGGACCTTGAACCGTTTGGTCCCCATTGAAGTCCATTATATGGAGAAAATCCTGGAATGTTTTCATCAATAACCTTAATTTCTTTTCGACTGAAGAAAGAAAGACATGGACATCTTGGATGACACGGGGGCGAGTAAATTATCAGCAAAAGTTTTTTTTAATAGTGAACTTCTCCTTTAAATATAAACATAGCTTTGAGGGAATGCTCCTGATTGCCTGAATCTGCTGAAGTCCATCAGGAGACGAGGAGGTGTTTCTTCATGCAGGTGTTCAGATCCTATTTATTCTGAATCCTCCATTCCCTCTGACTGTCCCGGCACGTCCCGCCACGTTCCCATTCCTCTTTTTTCCCTTGTCCTCCTCTATCCCGTCCAGTCGGCACTGATCAATCAGACGTCCTTCTGCTCTCTCTCTCTCTCTCTCTCCTGTTAGTTTGTTTTCCTGCGCTGTCATTTTTGATCAATCTCTATAATATGCTCTATAAAAGGCTCTTATGCTCTTTCTCTGCTTCTCTCTTTAGTCATCCGTCTGTTTTTCATTCACTGAATTCATCAAGTATTCTACAGTAATTAATTACTGAGATTAAATGGAGAAATGCCACTGCATTTTTAAATCATGTGACACTGTTTTCAGAACAGTCCCACAACATTTTCCAAAGAGTAGCTTTGGCTTTTATTTCGCATCGTAATGCATCATAAATGGTTTCGATCAGTATAATACTTTATTTCTGGGAATTACTGAATGAATGATTCTTTATTATTTCCATGATTTGAAAAGAGAAGTTTTCTTTAACCATGAGAAGTTCATGCATTTGCATTTATTTAAGGCATAACATTATCTTTGAACACGCAGAATATATAATTCCCATCTTCTTCCAGGTTTTTTGAAACTAGCTGTAATTGCTTCAGGATTTTCATTATGTTTCTTTTCATTCTCAGTGGATGATGTTTTGCATTATGGGTAATGGGGCAACACTGTCACTGTACGGATATTTCCGCTGTGAAACTAACATGCGACCACATGACAAACGACGTGCATTTTACTTTTCCCCTTCTGAGACGTTCCTGGAGAAAGAGAGTTTGTTTATTGAAATATCGGCTGAACGTTTCGTGCTTGCAAATGCAAATCCTCGTTAATGTGGTATACTGTAATTTAATCTGTAATGCTACTTTAAACTCATCAAACCCACCATGTTTGGATGTGAGTGGCAGAATGTAGGCTATTCAGATCCGTTTGGTTGCTCAGAAGTGGCTCTTTGGACCTGGAGAAACGAAAGGTCAAGGTTTTGACCATCGCAAAGCTTTGAAAATACAGTATGTTCTTCTTGTTCAAACATGAAAAACCAAAGTGTTAAACTACCGCCTACTAACAAAAATACTACATATTCAGAGCACACATTCATACAGAATCACCAACAAATTTCCAACTCAAATGTTTGTTTCGCTTGTATTATGTGTTTGTTTTATGTATTATAAAAAAAATCCACATTGAAGTCCACATTGAAAGGTGCAATATGAAAATAAGGCAATATTATATTACTATTACCTCAGAAAGAGTTGCAATTTACGCTAAATAAACAGAGGTCTTTAAAGGGGTGGTAAAATGCCATTTTCACAAGATGTAAAGTAAATCTCTGATGTCCCCAGAGTGTGTATGTGACGTTTTAGCACAAAATACCTCACAGATATTTTTATATAGCATGTTAAAGTTGTCACTTTTTGAGGGTTTGCAAAAACATGCCGTTTTGTGTCTGGCCCTTTAAATGCAAATGAGCTGCTGCAGAGGGCGCGGTTTCAAGAGCTCGCGAGTTAGCAGCTGGCATTACCTCACGCACTCAGACACGCTAAAATGGCAGAAACTGTTCTCCGTTTAAGTCAGTCAAAGATGAAGAGACTAAGAAGTGACAACATGTAGAAGCAACAGGACGTCTCTGAATGGTTAGTTGATGAATTTATGTTGCTGATGTGGAGTTAGTTAACTATCTTCAGTTAGCTTATTCTGTCAGGATAATCTGTGAGATACACAGAGTCACTTTCTATCAGAGTGCAGTGTGTATGTGTGTATGTTTCTCAGTATCTGGGGGCCGTTTGTAACCCAGGTGTGTGAGGTGTGTGTGTGGTCCGTGTCAGGTCCGCTATGATGTGAACTCTGGGATATTGAAGTTGTTTTCTCTCTCGGCAGGACCTCAGCCGATCACACGGATGTTCCTCCTCCTCTGTTTCCTACATCACGTCCCTCATCCTCCTGGCGATCCCAGAGCGAGATGGTTATCCCACTCCATCGGGTAGGCCTTTGATAGCAGTCATGCCTGTTCTTGATAAGAATTGTCTGTGTTCGGATCAGCACACTAACATGGTTCGGCTTCTGCAGCATGCAGATTTGTGCAGATTATATACTATAACCTAAAATGCCATACATTTCACATGACATCTTTACAATTGGATGCATTTGGCAGACATAGAAATCGACTGGCTTTGCATTAAATGTTTACGTTTTATCTGTTCGTGCATTCCCAGAATGCCAAAAGTTAAGACTTCAAATAAAAATACAAAATAACTGTTTACTTACAGAGACATGATGCATAGCAACACCCTGACAACCACATAAACACTTTAGCAAATATAGAGCAATGTCATAAAACCCTCAGCAACACCATAGCAACTGCAGAGCAATGTCATAAAACTCTCAGAACACCTTAGCAACTGCATAGCAACACCCTGGCAACCACATAAACACTCTAGCAACTGTAGAGCAATGTCATAAAACTCTCAGAACACCTTAGCAACTGCATGGCAACACCCTGGCTACCACATAAACACTTTAGCAAGTATAGAGCAATGTCCTAAAACTTTCAGAACACCTCAGCAACTGCATAGCAACAACCTGGCAACCACATAAACACTCTAACAACTGTTAAGCAATGTCATAAAACTCTCGGAACACCTTAGCAACTGCATAGCAACCCCCTGGGAACCACATAAACACTTTAGGAACTATAGAGCAGTATGTTAAAACTCTCAGAACACCTCAGAAACTGCATAGCAACACCCTGGAAACCAGATACACACTTTAGGAACTATAGAACAGTGTGGTAAAACTCCCAGAACACCTCAGCAACTGCTAAGCAACACCCTGGCAACCACATAAACACTATAGCAACTGTTAAGCAATGTCATAACACTCTCAGAACACCTTAGCAACTGCATAGAAACACCCTGGCTACCACATAAACACTTTAGCAAGTATAGAGCAATGTCCTAAAACTCTCAGAACACCTTAGCAACTGCATAGCAACACCCTGGCAACCACATAAACACTCTAACAACTGTTAAGCAATGTCATAAAACTCTCGGAACACCTTAGCAACTGCATAGCAACCCCCTGGGAACCACATAAACACTTTAGGAACTATGGAGCAGTATGGTAAAACTCTCAGAACACTAGAAAATTCAGAACTAGGTGTTTTTGCAAAAATGCAAAAAAAATATCTGCTACTATAATTCAAAACCCACAAACCTAAGTAATAAACTTCAAGCTACTAGCATGTTGCACTTGTGACTACTGAAAAATTAACACGCTTGCATCGTTAAGACTGACTCGTTAACTATTGCACAGCGTCAGAAAACCATATTGAATTCGTTAGAGTAACGTGTATTGGTGAATCACACACAATAAGACCAAGAATGTGTGTTAAGAAAGTCAATATTAATTTCATGTTGACTTTGAAACATGCAGCTGTATTCTGGCACAGGACGGATTTAATAATACTGTGCTAGCTGATCCACACAGGCTTTTAAAACAAGATGTGATCTGGTCCAGCTGGTCTCCTGGTGTTACTGAAAACACTCGCCACTTTCACTTTAGTGAGTTTAGCGTCTCTCCTGAGTGTGATGGATGAAGTATGAATGCCTTCCTGTCTTTGCTAGCGTTGCACAAGCTTCACATTCCTGTAAACCGGCGCTCGGCTCAGGTAGGAAGTGTTTTTTAGTGTATTGTCTCTAAGAATTTGGAACGGATGGAGAAACATGGCTCAGCATTCCCACATTCCCGTCTTTACTTGTTCTGCACAAGGCCAAACGCTTGAATTAAATCAATCCCATAATACAGACCCTCAACCATGAATTCAAGGCACTTACTGTAACAAATGGACCTTTCATTCTATATCAATAAAGAGTTTTCTATTACTTTGTACCTTGAAACAAAAATGATATCTTTGTTTTACATTTTCTAACACCACTATGTATAATGTTCTGCATTCAACATACTTTTTGTCGAATTTGTGTTTTTTAGGCAAAATCTCTATTATTATTTTTCAAAACCCATAATCGTAAGTATTATACTTCAATAATTAGTTTGTCACGTGACTTCAAATGTAAGTGATTTCATGTGGAGCTTTTTGAGGACAGGGTCGCTACACTTTTTCAAACATATACCCTATAGCATATGATTGATGACCTATTGCAAATTCTGTAAAACCAGGGAGTTGCTATGCGGTTGCTAAGGTGGTCTGAGATTGTTTCAGCACATTGCAATGTGGTTGCTAAAGTAATTTAGGTGGTTGCCAGGAGGTTCCTAGGCAGTTGCTAAGATTAGTATTAGATTAGTATTAGTTTTGCACATTGCCAAATGGTTATCAGTGTGTTTTAGGTGGTTGCCAGGGCGTTGCTATGCAACTGCTTACAGTATGTGTTCTGAGTTTCCTTTTTCCTTTCCTTCCTTTTCCAACCAACCATATTGCAATGTGGTTGGTTTCAAAAAAGCAATTTAGGTGGTTGCCAGGGGATTCCTATGCAGTTGCTAAGGTGTTCCGAGATTGTGTGTGTGGGGGTTTCAAATGGTTGCTAGAGTGTTATAAGTGGTTGCCAGGGAGTTGCTATGGTTTACAGGCTGTGTTTTGACAAGTTGTTGTTGTTATGTATTGTGTACCACCATGAACACCCTAGCAACTGCATCGTGTTGCACGGGCTTCAGACACCTTGACTGTAAAGATTTATTGTACAAAACCAGGTTCTGTTAGACATCAGCTAAAACAATCGTACAATCCTCCATCAGAAATTACTGCAGTAAATAAATAGTTGAAAACTGCTGATTCCAGTTGTATGCTTCTAGGAAACTCACACCAGGGCTCAGAAAGTCGGGCTTTCACCTGGCAGGTGACAACGATTGAGGCCTGTATTTTGTTAAGTTCTGCCCAAACTGTGGACTGGTGGTCTGGTCTTAATTACAGCTCCTTTTTTTGAAAAAAAGCCCTACATTTTAAGGCAAAAATGGAACCATATTTGGATAACACATAAATGACTGTTGAATGAGCGTCAGTGGGGGTGTATTTTTACAGCCTCCACGTGAAGCTAGTTATCACATTTATGTCAGCTCTAAAAGAAAATACACAGAGGAGCGTATTGTGCACATGCACTGAACTCTCTGAGTTTATTCTAAGATTTTTGATGATGAAAAATGATTTTCTATAATAGTATATCATATATACAAACACATTTTCTCCAGTCAACCATCAAATATACAGTAGTGTGGTGTAATATTGGATGCTAAGAGGCCGTTTCTCTTAATGTGATCATGATTTTGTCCCATCAATAACTGTGAACATTGCTATGCAGTTGCTGAGGTGTTCTGAGAGTTTTAAGACATTACTATATAGTTGTTAAAGTGTTTATGTGGTTTCCAGGGTGTTGCTATGCAGTTGCTGAGGTGTTCTGAGAGTTTTAAGACATTACTATATAGTTGTTAAAGTGTTTATGGGGTTTCCAGGGTGTTGCTATGCAGTTGCTGAGGTGTTCTGAGAGTTTTAAGACATTACTCTATAGTTGCTAAAGTGTTTATGTGGTTTCCAGGGTGTTGCTATGCAGTTGCTGAGGTGTTCTGAGAGTTTTAAGACATTACTATATAGTTGCTAAAGTGTTTATGTAGTTGCCAGGCTGTTGCTATGCAGTTGCTGAGGTGTTCTGAGAGTTTTAAGACATTACTATATAGTTGCTAAAGTGTTTATGTGGTTGCCAGGCTGTTGCTATGCAGTTGCTGAGGTGTTCTGAGAGTTTTAAGACATTGCTTGTTAGTTGTTAAAGTGTTTATGTGGTTGTCAGGGTGTTGCTATGCAGTTGCTGAGGTGTTCTGAGAGGTTTAAGATATTGCCCATTAGTTGCTAAAGTGTTTATGTGGTTTCCAGGGTGTTATGCAGTTGATGAGGTGTTCTGAGTGTTATAGAACATTCCTCTACCCTCTGCCAGGGTGTTGCTATGCAGTTGCTGAGGTGTTCTGAGAGTTTTAGGGCATTACTATATAGTTACTAAAGCGTTTATGTGGTGTCCAGTGTGTTGCTATGCAGTTGCTGAGGTGAGAGTTTTAGGACATTACTAAACAGTTGCTAAAGTGTTTATGTGGTTGCCAGGCTGTTGCTATGCAGTTGCTGAGGTGTTCTGAGAGGTTTAAGACATTGCTTGTTAGTTGTTAAAGTGTTTATGTGGTTGCCAGGCTGTTGCTATGTAGTTGCTGAGGTGTTCTGAGAGTTTTAAGACATTGCTCAATAGTTGCTAAAGTGTTTATGTGGTTGCCAGGGTGTTGCTATGCAGTTGTTCAGGTGTTCTGAGAGTTTTAAGACATTACTATATAGTTGCTAAAGTGTTTATGTGGTTTCCAGGGTGTTGCTATGCAGTTGCTGAGGTGAGAGTTTTAGGACATTACTAAACAGTTGCTAAAGTGTTTATGTGGTTGCCAGGCTGTTGCTATGCAGTTGCTGAGGTGTTCTGAGAGGTTTAAGACATTGCTTGTTAGTTGTTAAAGTGTTTATGTGGTTGCCAGGCTGTTGCTATGTAGTTGCTGAGGTGTTCTGAGAGTTTTAAGACATTGCTCAATAGTTGCTAAAGTGTTTATGTGGTTGCCAGGGTGTTGCTATGCAGTTGTTCAGGTGTTCTGAGAGTTTTAAGACATTACTATATAGTTGCTAAAGTGTTTATGTGGTTTCCAGGGTGTTGCTATGCAGTTGCTGAGGTGAGAGTTTTAGGACATTACTAAACAGTTGCCAAAGTGTTTATGTGGTTGCCAGGCTGTTGCTATGCAGTTGCTGAGGTGTTCTGAGAGTTTTAAGACATTGCTTGTTAGTTGTTACAGTGTTTATGTAGTTGTCAGGGTGTTGCTATGCAGTTGCTGAGGTGTTCTGGGAGTTTTAAGACATTGCTCATTTGTTGTTAAAGTGTTTAAGTGGTTGCCAGGGTGTTGCTATGCAGTTTCTAAGGGGTTCTTTAAATATTTTAGGACATCGCTATGCAGTAGCTAAAATGTTTTAGGCGGTTTCCAGGGTGTTGCTGTACAGTTGCTAAGGTGTACAGAGTGGGTTTTAACATGTTAGTGTTTCATTTTTGTTATGATTTGAGATCTGTTTTATTGACTTATTTTTACTGATTTGAAGTCTGTATGTTAATTCACTCATTCATGCCGACATGTTTTAAAACGTAGTCAGCGGAGAAAGCATTTATGTGAACAAAGCCTAGTTTGCTCTTCACCACCAGCTGTTAATGATACCAAACAAGACATTTTTTAATTACTCGACAAAACACACCAGTGGAAGTTGAGGGCATGTACCGCACATCGACCTTCTTTGCTACAGAGAAGCTGCTCAGGCCACCCTTAAAAATATTCTTGTTTGCCGTAACCCGACCGACCCTGTCAATTTAGGGCCGACCCAAGTTTTTATTTTTTTTCCCTTTTAGTCCGACCGACTTGCCGGTTGTAACTTGCGTTCAGACCGACCGATTTTTTTTTTTTTTACTCTTCAAACGACTAATTCAAATTCCATAAAATGATATTTTAGTTAGTATTGTGAAAGTTGCTTATGTCTACAAACGTAGGCTACGTTCTTTCTTTTAAATAAAAACCCGTGGCGTCATAGTCATCTGATTATGTTTAACGTTACACGATTGGTTTACCCGTGTCACACTGTCTATAAGGCTTACGTTCGCTTCGTTTCATTCAGTGTTCCCGCTTGGTAAACCCGGTATTATATGGGCTATATATAAAACATTTCTATATATAATAATAATATTAAACAATTTGTCTGATGCAATTTTGCTATTCCCAGTCCAGAAGAGAGAGAGCGATCTCTCACCCGGAGCCACAGCGCGAACAACATGACAGCCCTGCTTAATGAGTGACAATGAGGACAGAACGTGGTTACCTACACTTTAGAGCTGGGATATTATTCTAATTGTATTTTAGATTTCCGCTTTCAAAGATTATAAAAAGATATTTGAGATGAAACCATTACAGACGCATTCTGTCTATCGCAACTTCCTTCCCTTCACAGCGTTGCGCTGTCATTTCTTCCTAAAACCCAAACGTACCGTCAGAATCAGCACGATCGGTAATTGTTGTAAAATGCAGTCTGTTCTGTTGCTAAACTGCGTACGGGTTCAATCATTAAAAGAGCTATTAAAAGCACAAAAGTCTGCGCAAGAGACGCTGTTCACAAGGTGATGCGTGCTCCGAAATGCACTGCAACGGGACAAGAAAAGTAGGCTATAGCCTCATTTTGGGCTTCATGTGCGCAGCTAAACTATCAAATATACATAAAATCTAAAATGACCTGCTCTGAGATTCATTTAAACACAGTTTATGTCTTAAATGGATGTGAATAGTTGGGAGGATATGGTGGTGCATCAGTCATCTGTTAGATCCGCACTGGGTCTTAAAGGGGCAGTAGTCTAATAAACATGTGACGATTGAGCCAGTAATGGGAATCAAACACAACAAAAGGCAGAGAAAAATCACTCGCAGCTCTTGAATTATTAACTTAAACTTTAATAAGCATTAATCTAACTATGATAAACCATGCAGTGTCATTTTACATTTGATTTACTAAATTAAATTTCTTTTCAGACAGCGCAACACACTTAACTGAAAAGTAGCTAATTTTAGACCTTTCTGAAATTAAAGCACTGTGTATATAGGCTAATTTGTATCTTTGTTTAATTGTATTCTTTGTTTCACCATGTGTTTGTACTTGTTTTTGCTTATATCTCATGTAGTTGGGGAAAAAAAGCCTGCACACTGCTGCATAACAAATACAGTAGATATTTATTCATTTTGTGACTGGCCTAAAAACGTAACCGGTTGTAGGTTGCAATAACACCTAGTGGTGGATGCACAGTTTGAAGACCCAGTCAGTGACGTCACAGTAGCCTATGCAATTAAAAAAAAAAAAAAAAAATTCATGATCACCATGACCAAAATTTTACTTTTTTTTTTACACTGAATCCTGGAAAAAAAAAAAATAGACCTACCTACCGACCCTTTTTAAAAAAAAAGTTGCTGTTACTGCAAACCAAAATATTTTTAAGGATGGCCTCATGTTTCTGGAAATAGCATTGCTAGTGTACACTGAAGGTCATTAGAAATGTTATTTCCAGAATGTAGTTAATGAACAATAGACTTGTGTGTTTGCTCACTGTTACACTATTATGTCATTTTAATTTAATGATTAAGCCTTTGAAGAAAAGACCAAGGTATGTACAGAACAGGCTAAACATGTGCACCTGCATTTTGTGTACTTGTGTAAAAGTTTGTTTCAGTGTAAAAATGAAGATTATTCTCTTAACATGCAATCATTATTTCAATGGAAAGGAGTAAAATGCGAGTAGCGACGCTGTAGGAAAGCCCCAGACTTGAATCATCGTTTCCATTTTTCCATTTCCATTGAGTTGTGAAACTCTTTTCTCAAAATGCAAGTAACTAGAAATGTAAATATGTATTAAAATACTGAGAATGAATCAACTTGTCATGTCCAGACACCATAAAGCATCAGTGTTCCTGGACGTGTTTCCCAATCGTTCCGCTTCCCAATTCTGCACACCATCTCGCCCACCGTACCAGACAAAGGTGATCTCCATTTCAAGATGATTCAAACCCAACATTCAATCACACACCTTCAACATGTCTCTCATTATCTCAGTTTATTGGCTATAATGGTGACAAACATGAGCAGAACTCAGTTCTCAGATCAGTGGATATTTGACTGGTTTTGTCCATCCTTCTGTTGGACTCTCACACATGAATTATGTTGAATATCTATTAAATTTAATTACACAATTAGATAATACCAGTTTAGCTCAACCAGTGACCAAGCAATGCATTTACAGAAATGAACTACAGTGTCCTGATCACACTAGTGACACAATATCCCACATTACATCTGGTGTCTGAATAATTTTTGGTTAAGGATCCAACTGCAAGCCACTCTACAAAAGGTTGTCATCTCCGGAGCGCTGACCTTTCAACCTCTTGAGTAATTCGGAAATACCCCTTCCCTTTTGCCGCTCTCATCCAAGCGTTCCTGGCTCTGCTACGCCTCATAAACTTCCCGTGATTCAGCACTCATGATGCCAGAGCGAGTTACCCAGAATCCTGCAGCCCTCGAAACTCTGCTCTGAACGACCGAGACGTGGAGGTTCGCCATGCGTAAGTCGTGACGTCCAAGACAGACTTTGATTTCCCCTTAAAGGCGTAGTTCACCCAAAAATGATTGTATAGTGTACATCAATTCTCTTTTCCATTGGAAATTGACCAAAAGTCAAAATCGAGATTAGTCACAATTATCTCATAATTTCAACTTATGACAATTTCTACTTCTGTCTCATAATTCGGATTTAAATGTCATCATTTGACTCATTAGTATCACATAATTTTGACTTGTCATAATTATGAATTTTATCTCATTATTTCAACGTATGTCAATTTCTACTATCTAATTATGATTTAAATATGTAATAATTGGTCAAATAATTATGACTTAATATCTCATAATTTTGACTTGTCATAATATTCATTATTTCAAATCATGTTAATTTGTTCTTCTATCTCATAATTATGACTTTAAATGTCATAATTTTTTTACTTTTAGCTCATAATTATGATGTAGTATCTCATAATGGAATTTTTAATTCCATTTTTAACATAATTGAATCTCACAATTGTGATTTAAATGTCTTATCTCATAATTATGAGTTCCCAAGTCATCATTTTGACACCGTTTTTTATCTCATTATTTCCACTTCCATCTCAAAAGTATGTCATCATTTTGACTCATTTGACATAGTATCTCATAATTTTGACTTGTGCCATATTTATGACTTTTTGCGTCACAATTAACGTCATTTTTTACTATGTGTGATAGTAACAGTGATGCTTGTTTTTATTAAGCATTGCTAAATACTGTTTATGTGTGTGGATCATTAGTGTAATTATCCGTACATCATCACCCTCTTCCATTGGCTTGCAGCTGCTGTCGGGTCGGGTCATTTGAGGGACATTTTGACTTGACATGAAAATAGTCATATTTCATGTTTTTACATTCATTGCAAAAGAAAGGATTTCCCCGCAGATGGAAATCAACACATTTCCCCTCTTGCGCTGGAACGCCACAGTTGCTCCATCTCTTCTGGACGGGATATAGAGGCATCTGAGTTAAAGTGCCCATAATGTTCCTGTTTGTGTCGACACAGAACAGCTTGATCCTTCAATTTGTCAAAAGAATTGAACGTAAGAAAGGCAGATTTTGTTTGTTATTAGTTTTTATTCTACAAAACATATGGCTGCATTTAGATAAATTACAAAACAGACTAATCTGTCATCTGTTGTACCTCAGTAGAGCCAGCTGTGGATTGGGCCGGCATGAAACTGCAGATCTCACCTGCCGGTTTATTTATCACCCACTGAACTGTGAGAGTGGCTGTTTTTTTAATATAAAATGAGTTGAGATAACTTAACTGCATCTCTGTTTTTTTTTTTTTTTTTTTTTTTTGGGGGGGGGGGGGGGGCATAATTATGGCTTAGTATCTAATAATTGTGTCTTTATCTCATAATTACAACTTATCTCATCATTTTGAAATGTTGCCATAGTTATGACTTTTTATGACTTATCTCATAATTGGGAGTCATAGTTTAATGAATTAGCATGTTACAACTTTGAATTGTCATATTTATGACTTAGTATCTAATCATTGTGCCTTTATCTCATAATTATGACTTATCTCATAATTGTGACTTATCTCATAATTTCAATTCATGTCATAATTCAATGAATTAGCATGTCAATTTTGAATTGTCATATTTATGACTTAGTATCTAATAATTGTGTCTTTATCTCATAATTATAACTTATCTCATAATTTTTACATTTTGTCATGGTTATGACTTTTTATGACTTTTATCTCATAATTGTGACTTATCTCATAATTTCAATTCATGTCATAATTTAATGAATTAGCATGTCAACTTTGAATTGTCATAATTATGACTTCATGTCTAATAATGTTGTTTTTTATCTCATAATTATGATTTACTATCTCGTAATTTTAAATTGTGTCATAATTGTATGACTTGGTGTGTCAGTTTCAACTTATTTCATATTTATGACTTAGTATCTAATAATTGTGTCTTTTATCTCATAGTTATAACTTATTATCTCATCATTTTGAAATGTTGCCATGGGTTTTTAAGTCACTTTTAATGACTTATGAGTTGTATCTCATAATTGGGACTTATCTCATAATAATCTCATAAATTAGCTTGTCATAACTTTGAATTGTCATATTTATGACTTGGTATCTAATAATTTTGTCTTCTCTCATAATTATAGCTTATTATCATAACTAAAAAATATCTATCTCATAATTAATACTTATTTTATCATAATTTAAGCAAGATTTTTTTTCTTATATTTCCTTATATCTCCTTCAGTTTAAGTCTGTGGGATTTTGTGTCCCATTTTATCAACAGGGGAAGCCTGATCGCCTAGAAATATAATAGGACTCCTCAACACTCACAGGGATCATTCGCATGAGATAGTGACAGTGATGCTTGTTTTAGCAAACAGCTTTAATTACAGACAGAATTTCTCATGAAAGGGCTGAAGTATGCATGCTTTGTGTAAACGATATAATGAGTATATATATCTCAGTGTACGGTCAATCACACTGGGTGGGTTCTGTATTCAATAGCACCGTACATTCTTGTTTACTTAGTCACTGTTTTGCACTGATTTGGCTCTTATTACCCCCTCTCGGCCTCTAAACACCACCGGTATGATGGAAAAACACAGACTTCAGTAATTACTGCACAAAATCACGCCAATCAATTACACGTGAAAGGGAGGTAAAGCAAACACTGGCTCTGATTCCAGTGCTGGATTACTGTCGGAACTGTATGTTCGTATTATATGAGCTATTCAGATATTAAAGTGCACGTACAGATAGATCAGAAGTTTCGGTCTCGAGGCATGAAACGTCTCGTTTTTGTCATCTGATCATTGGTGTTGTGTTTGTCCCGGGAACGAGGCTCGAGGAGTCACACGAGGACAGATTTTTCCTTCTCAGATACATTTTTCTGAGTTTTACAGCAATCGAGAACCAATGACATAAAGCGTACGGCGTTGCCGCGTGTAAATGGTATTATGTAAGCGTTCCGTACGGGATGATGGATTGCTGAGAGTCTCATTGAGGTCTTTAGACGTAAGTAGGGCCTGAGAGAGAGTGAGCCTCAGAACAAATGAGACGAAGAGAGAGAGAGAGAGAGATGGGAAAGAACAGTATGGTTCACACTAGCCCACAATCCTCCTGGATGAAAGATTCCTGACAGCTGCCGGTGAACGTGTCTCATCCAGACCAGAGATGTCGAGCGCGTTTGTCGTCATTTAGCCTTTAACGTGCTCGGCAGAAACTGCACTAACGCCGAACGCCTCATTTCTCAGCTGAACACTTAGAGAGCTTTACGTCTTTGTTATTGATACAGTATAAGGAAAATGCTCAGGATTCGAATAAACTCCTTTCCCTGGTGTGTTTTTGACCAATATTGTGGGAGGTTGCCAACGCGTTCCCAGGTTATCATAGGAGGTTGCCAGGGTGTTACTAGGTTATCGTAAGAGGTTGCCAGGGTGTTGCTAAGCTATCATAGATGGTTACCAGGGGGTTACAGTGTTTATCATGGAAGGTTTCCAGGGTGTTGCTATGTTATCATGGGAGGCTACCAGGGGGTTGCAATGTTATCAAGGGAGGTTACCAGGGTGTTTCTATGTTGTCATGGGAAGTTGCCAGGGTGTTGCTATGCTTTTATGGTTACCAGGAGGTTACAATGTTATAAAGGGGGGTTGCCAGGGTGTTGCTATGTTATTATGAGATTTTACCAGGGTGTTGCTATGCTTTTATGAAAGGTTACCAGGGGGTACAGTGTTATCAAGGAAGGTTGCCAGGGTGTTTCTATGTTATCATGGGAGGTTACCAGGGTGTTGCTATGCTTTTATGGGAGGTTGCCAGGGGGTTACAATGTTATCAAGGGAGGTTTCCAGGGTGTTGCTATGTTATCATGGGAGGTTACCAGGTTGTTGCTATGCTTTTATGGGAGGTTACCAGGGTGTTTTGCTAGACTATTGTCGAAGATTGCCAGAGTGTTGCTCATGGGTGGTTGCCGGGTTGTTCATATGTAGTTTTGAGGTTTTGCTAGGCCATTGTGGGAGGTTTTCAGGGTGTTTCTCTAGACTATCGCAGGAGGTTGTGAGAGTGTTGCTAAGCTATCATAGAAGGTTGCCACGGTGTTGCTAAGCTATTGTGGGAAGTTTCCTGGGTGTTGCTAGGCTATCGTAGGAGGTTGCCAGGGTGTTGCTAGGCTATTGTGAGAAGTTGCCTGGGTGTTGCTAGGCTATCGTAGGAGGTTGCCAGGGTGTTGCTAGGTTAGTGTGGGTGGTGGCCAGGCTGTTACTATGTTATCAAGGGAGTTTTCCAGAGTGTTGCTTGGATATCATGGGAGGTTGCCAGGGTGTTGTTAGGTTATGGTGGTGGGATCACTATGCAGAGATTTTTTTCTGTGGGTGTGACATGCTGAAGTTGAATTGTTAGGATTGTGTTCAAATCACTGTAGTAAAAGTGATGCATTGCTTCTTAAACACCACTTTAAAAGATAAAATGAGGTCACAAAACTATGGGAGGTTGTAACCATTGTCTGTGGAATCGTGGCTTTTCGATGAACTTCACACAAACTAACAAATAAAATCCTAAAAGTATCTTTTTTCAGGTTAATACCTCTTCCTGTTCCATTAACCACAGAGAGGCCCTTACACACACACACACACACACACTCTCTCTCTGGACGCTGAGACTTCCGATCTCCAGGACCCTCATGCGCCTCAACATCCGCCCCAGGAATGCAGATTGCAGGGTAGCAGTTTCACCCTCCTGCCTCAACACACACCACACACAGAGACGCTCATTACGGGTCTGATACACACACACACACACACACACACAGAGAGAGAGAGAGAACAAGACGCTGGTTCATCAGTGTGCAATATCATGTGCTCTAATTCTAGCTATTGGTTAAAAAACTGCAAATAGACATCCATACGAAAAATGCATTTAAAAGCAGAGATTGTGTGTGTGTGAGCCAGTGTTTTATTGTTGTGTTTCTTGAGCTGTTGAGCGAGGCGTCCCGTTTCAAAGATAACAACAAAACACAATTAACCCTGGCGACACTCGAGACGTGTTTCCTGGTGTTGGTTTACCCCGTTCTGACAGGTATCGTGAGGCGGCTATTGTACGGTGTTGTTTACTTTGGCCCAAACACACCCCACACAAGGACACGTGCAACTCGAGTCTGACATGAACCTGTCGAGCAAGCACTCTAACACTGGAGACGGGAACGGGTCAGTCAGCTGTTTATTTAGCCGTGTAAACTGAGACACATCTCGAGCAAATGATGCCTTCATTTATTCTGTTAAGGAAATGTTAGCATTCGTCACACACAAATGAGAGAGTTGGCTCAGGATCTGAGCACTTTTCCAATGCATATGATAGGCGTCCAACAACATGATTTACAGTGAACCGTCTGAAAGATTGATTTAAAACACTCATGTTGATGTTCAGTTCTCAGTGTGAATGTTTATTGTTGATTTGTGTTACACACGCGTGACTTGAAGATGCATTTATCATGTTTAAGTCCTAAATGGGCTTCACACTGCAAAAAAACAAATCTTACTTAAAGGAGTAGTTCACTTTTAAAAAAAACTTTTGCTGATAATTTACTCGCCCCCGTGTCATCCAAGATGTCCATGTCTTTCTTTCTTCAGTCGAAAAGAAATTAAGGTTTTTGATGAAATTTTCTCCATATAATGGACTTCAATGGGAACCAAACGGTTCAAGGTCCAAAAGACAGTTTCAGTGCAAACTGTTCAAAGGGCTTTAAACGATTCCAGACGATGAATAAGGGTCTTATCAAGCGAAACGATCGCTCGTTTAATAAATAAATAACAACGTTTAAGTTTTATAAGCTCAAATGCTCGCCTTGCTCCGTTCGTTCGTGACTCTCCTGTTCGAACTCGTTTATCAAAATGAACGAATCTTTTCCCGAGTCAACTCGTTCATTTCAGTCATTGAATGAACCAAATGACATGAAAAAAGATTTGTTCATTTTGAGTTCGTATGGAGAGTTATTTATTTATTAAATGAGCGATCGTTTCGCTTAATAAGACCTTTATTCATCGTCTGGAATCTTTTAAAGCCCTTTGAACAGCTTGCACTGAACCGTTTGGTCCCCATTGAAGTCCATTATATGGAGAAAATCCTGGAATGTTTTCATCAAAAACCTTCATTTCTTTTCGACTGAAGAAAGAAAGACATGGACATCTTGGATGACATGGGGGCGAGTAAATTATCAGCAAAAGTTTTTTTTAAAAGTGAATTGGGTTATGGGTTATGGGTTATATTTGAAGACTATGTTTCTGGCCCCTATTGGCTATTAGTAAATATATGTAAATAAAGTGTGTGTCTATAAGATACGTGTTAAAGTTGCAAAAGCGAGCAAGCTGAACTAACCCGATCTGCTCAATAATGAGCCACATTTCTTCCCCTCCACGCTAAAACTCGTACTGTACGTCCTGCTGGGCACTTCCCTCCTCAGATGTGTGTTGATAATGACAGACACATGCTCTACCCATAACCATAATTATACACACATTCACACATAAGTGTATTTTGGAAGCGGAGAGAAGTGATGTGGTTCTCCATATAATCATATCCGCTTCAAGCATTGATCACTATCTTTAAGGCCGATCTCCTACGTGAGTGTGTGTGTGTGTGTGTGTGTGTGTCGGTCATGTTCATACATGTGGTGGTGAATGTAGGCCATGTTTACACTAGACGATTAAATCCACACAAAAATCTGATCCCAGGTCATGACAGACGCGAGCGAACGTGTGAAAACGGCTTAATCGCTCACAATCAAAAGAAAACAAATAAGACACTTTTTTTTATTGTGAAAACACTTAATAATTTATTATTATTATTATTAAACCCATTTACTGTGTAAATCCCTCAATAAACTCATGATTGGGTTTGATTCTCATTGCTATAATGCATTGCTTTTTAAATAATAAGAGAAAAAAATTATTGTATATATAATTACTTTAAGTAATATATATATAGATTTATTCCATTTAATAAAGAATTATTTATTTGTGTTTATTTTATTTACTTGTTATTTTTGTTTTGCATTATTTAAATGCATTATAGCATTTAATTATGTGTAAATAAATGCATTTAATTATCCTTAAAAAATGTGTTTTTTTAAGTTACTGTAAAAAATATTTTCAAGATTTGTTATCAGAACATATTTTCTTTTGTCAAATCAACTTAAATAATTTATTTAGTTCAGATGACATATAATTTTGAGTTTTTGATGGTTTATAAATTATTCTCCTTCATTGTATTAACTCACTTTTTCTCGTTCAATGAACTTAAAATTTTAAGGCAACCAGGTTACTTACTTTTTTAAGTTAAACCATCAATATTATTTTTACAGTAATATTATTAAATTTTTCTTCATTTGATTTATTTTGGATGCCTCTTCATCCCGTCTCCTGCAGTTAGCGTGTGTGTGTGTTCCTGTTGTCGCTCCAGCTGTGTTATCTCTTCATGAAAAGCATCATGATTGCGGTGTGGGAGGAGTTGGAGAAACGGATGGAGAATTAAAAGCACAGTGAAACTATTCCCACAACCTCTGTTTCTCCACAGCTGTAATTTCCCTTCTTCTCCTGCGGTCCGGCTCCTCTAAGCTGGTATCTAAACACTGGAAGGGGTGCCAGACCCCCGCTTGACGTCACGAGTGTTTTCCCTGGAGCCTGACGGGATCGTGTTCCCCGTTAACCGCTCACAACAGACGTGGGCTTCGACACAAGATCCCGTCCCTGCGTTCGCTGCATGCGTCGTCTACGGTAATCCTTCTCTCGGAGACTCGTGCACATGTCAGTCGTGACCCCGTTCACCCCCTGTAATGACCCCTGTAATGACCCTAATCATCTCGAGTCGAGGGGAACGCTGATGTGTGACTGAAAAGAGTTTCTAGACGTTCTAGAAAACAGAGAAACAGAGGAGGATCGGCCTAATCTGCCCTAATGGGCCATCATTTACTTTAGTTTGTTTTATTTTTTCTAAATTGCTTATTTGTTCATTAAAATTACATCTAAAAACACTTGTGTTTAAGGAGTAGTTCACTTTTAAAAAAAACATTTGCTGATAATTTACTCACCCCCATGTCATCCAAGATGTCCATGTCTTTTTTTTCTTTAGTGGAAAAGAAATTAAGGTTTTTGATGAAAACATTCCAGGATTTTCTCCATATAATGGACTTCAATGGGAACCAAACGGTTCAAGGTCCAAACGAGAGTTTCAGTGCAAACTGTTCAAAGGGCTTTAAACGATTCCAGACGATGAATAAGGGTCTTATCAAGCGAAACGATCACTCGTTTAATAAATAAATAACAAAGTTTAAGTTTTATAAGCTCAAATGCTCGCCTTGCTCTGTTCTGTGATGTGCGTTCGTGACTCTCCTGTTCATCAAAATGAACGAATCTTTTTCCGAGTCATTTGGTTTATTCAACGAACGAAACGAACGAATTGATTCAGAAAAAGATTCGTTCATTTTGACCTTTTGGACCTTGAACCGTTTGGTTCCCATTGAAGTCCATTATATGGAGAAAATCCTGGAATGTTTTCATCTAAAACCTTAATTTCTTTTCGACTGAAGAAAGAAAGACATGGACATCTTGGATGACATGGTGGATGACTAAATTATCAGCAAACGTTTTTTTTAAAAGTGAACTACTCCTTTAAAATGTAAATAAAACTTGAACTAAACTAAATATTTGAAATGTTGCCTTGACTTGTAACTGAAATAAGTTTATATAAGTTTTTGGAGGCCATCTGGAAATTCAAACTCAAAATAAAATGAATCAAACCTGAATTTTAAAATAAAAAAAAGAAAACAAGAAGCTTTTAAATTTAACAAGAGAGCAAACAAACTTGTCTCCTGGCTTCGGTCGAGATCTCTACAATGTGCTCAAAGATTTTCTGTGAAAACTCAATCTGAGCCACGGCACATTCATCTCGTATCTCTAGACTCGGACTGGAAGACGGCCGGCGTCTCGTTTCAGTCTGATGGGATTCTGACGTGATCTTGATATTGGTCATGAAACTGAGAGAAAAAACCATTCAACAATAAATAAATATCATTTTTTGAGAACGTTATTAAAGACCTGATAGCTTTGAACAGAATGTTCTTTTACCGTTGGGTTCAGAACATCCTGGGAACGTTCCCTGTCCCCATGGGAGATCAACACCTGTAAACAGTAATAAACAGAGCTGAACGTCAGTCAGTGGAGAACAACAGCTGTTCCAGTCTCTGTAATCACGGCGCTTTCCATCCTCGTCCAGATGTTCCTCAGGTGAGGAGACACACTTTCATCTAAATGATCACTCTCGTCCACAAGCCAAATACACCAGCATTCGGTTTCTGCTCATTCTGCGCTTATTTAATCAAAAATACTGTAAAAACGGCAATTACATCAGCCTTTGTCTATGTGAATATACAGTAAAGTGTCTTCAGTGTCACATGATCCTTCAGAAATCAGTATTTGCATTTATCTTTTGTAGCTTGTCTTTCGGGTGCCAGCTGAAACTCTGAGACTCTTTGCAAATATACAGATTATTTCTGATGGGATGGTTTAGCAACAAATACTTGAAGAGTTTGAAAGTTTGCATCTCTGGTTAACTCTTAGAGACACATCTCAAGACCAACTGTGCCTTCTGGATCTTTGGATTTTCCACTTTCTGTAAAGGTTGAATGTTAAAACCACGTCATCAGGAACTGTGAAAATGATCCGCACAGAATTTGGCACACTTGCTCTTTGGACATCTGTCAAACTAAAATGCAATGAAATACTAGATTTGAAAGAACATTGGCACAGTTATTACAGTATAACGTATGGCTGTTTATCTTGCCTTTGAGATTGGGGACACTCAGCCGTTTACATCAATGATCTTATAGTAAACTGCTGATGTGAACGTTTCATAGATGCGTGACTCTGCTTTGCAAATATTTAAGATTACAATTAAAGACTGTATTAATAATGACCCTTCCAACTTTTACTTCTACTCTGTGCAAATGTTTGCGACACGCTGATTCTCATCTGGGACCCAAGCCAAAAACAGCTTAAATAAGTGAACAAACCTCTACAAAACTTTGATATATGACACCGCATTGATCCGGTGTGGTCAGTGTTGGGTGACCGTTACACGCATAAAGTTTGGTGTCAATTTGGCAAATCTTTCAGAGATGCAGTTTGGCATTTTTCCACCAAATTCATGGAAGCGGTACACTCAGAAAAAAAGGTACAAAAGCTGTCACTGGGGCTGTACCTTTTCAAAAGGTACACTTTTGTACCCAAAGGCTACATATTGGTACCTTAGTGGTACATATTAGCACCTGAAATTTACATATTAGCGCCTAAAATGTACATATACCACCTAAAATGGAAATATTAGCTCATGAAATGTACATATTAGCACCTAAAATTGACATATTAGCTCATGAAATGGACATATTAGCACCTAAAATGTACATATTAGCACCTAATGTACATATTAACACTTAAAATGTACATATTAGCACCTAAAATGTACATATTAGCACCTCAAATGTACATATTAGCACCTAAAATTGACATATTAGCTCATGAAATGGACATATTAGCACCAAAAATGTACATATTAACACTTAAAATGTCCATATTAGCTCATGAAATAGACATATTAGCACCTAAAATGTACATATTAGCGCCTAAAATGTACATATACCACCTAAAATGGAAATATTAGCTCATGAAATGTACATATTAGCACCTCAAATGTACATATTAGCACCTAAAATGGACATATTAGCTCTTGAAATGGACATATTAGCACCAAAAATTTACATATTAGCACCTAAATGTACATATTAACACTTAAAATGTCCATATTAGCACCTAAAATGTACATATTAGCACCTCAAATGTCCATATTAGCACCTAAAATGTACATATTAGCACCTCAAATGTACATATTAGCACCTAAAATGGACAAACGTTTACCTTTTGAAAAGGTGCAGCCCCAGTGACGGCTTTTGTACCTTTTTTTCTGAGAGTGTATATGAAAACGGTTTCGTCGACACCATATCCATAACATTTTGCCAGCATGAGCTGAAGATGTTCTGGCGAAAACAGGCTTTTTTTAAGTAAATCATAATCGTGGACAAGAAGTTGGGCTGACTATGGCAAATTTGGCATCTATGTTCTTAAATCTGTTGAGACGAGTTTCATTACAATACGCATTCTGCGCCACATCTAAAGAATCCAGTCTCGTTGATTTTTGGTCAAATTGTTCAAAATGTATACGCAAAAATATACATTTTCCATATCTCATGACCACTAGGTGGTGCTGTGCCAAAACTGTGCAGGTGCCCTCAGGTCTTGATTGTCGTAAGACACACCAACTTACGTCAGAATACGTCGAAGCGTTGCGGAGATACAGCCTCATGTCTATTGTGGCGTGCTGTTTGTCGAATTTGCGCGTTAGTAGAGAACGGTTTGACGAACTGACTCAAATTCCTGGATTATTTGTCAGCATGGTCTGAGGATGATCTGATTCAATTTTCGTTGAAATCGGAGCAACGGTCTAGGAGGAGTTTAAAAAAATAGGTTTTTAAAGAAAACAAAATGGTGGACTAGTCAGTTAGTGATTTTCAAATAACGCGCAAGCGAATTCAACAAAGAGCACGCCAAAATAAACATTATAATATGCTATACGTTAACGTTTTTGCGTATTCACACCAAACTTGGTGAATGTCGTAACAACCATGACCTGAGTGTCCCTGCACAGTTTCAGCTCACAGTGCCACCTAGTGGTCAGGAAATACAATTCACAATTTCCCCATTTCGGCCATTTTGGGCCATTTTTAAATTTCATCGTAAAAAAAATGGTATAATTAATTCTTTGGTAAAACGCTATCAAACTTGAATGCCCTGCGGGTACTCAAAATGTTTTGGGACAGCGCCACCTTGTGGTCAAAACTGAAATTTCTAACAATGCTAATAGATTTTGATTAATTTGTTTAACGTTTCACTGTAAAAAATAAAGTAACCTGGTTGCCTTAACTTTTAAGTTCATTGAAATTTAAAAATTGAGTTAATACAATGAAGGTGATAAATTTAATAATCAGAAACTCAAAATATTATGTTATCTGAACCACATAAATTATCTAAGTTGATTTGACTGAAGAAAAAATGTTATGATAACAAATTATGATTTTTTTTTTTACAGTGTGATCTTAATAGACATAGATACCAGATCGAGAACATAGATAGCAGATTTTTCATAGCTGGCCGAGCTGGTCAGATTTTCACCAAATTCAAAAATTATTTTTTATTTTTATTTTTTTGCATTTGTATTGTTGTCCATTAAATCAGTGGTTTTCACTAAAGGGCATCACTTTAGTTTTTTGCAGCTGTTGTGACATTTAAAATGTCTTCAGAGAAACTCCTCTTCCGTTATCATGCCATGTGCTGTAAAGTTTGCCCGTGATACCGTACGATCAGGCAGACGTTGGTATCTTGACATTGACGTTGTCCATGTTCACTTGTTCGCTCTCCTCCAATCCGGCTCTTGCGTCACTTCTGGGAAAGCGTACGTCAGGGAGAGATATTGACAGGGATGGCCTCTATTTACGTCGCATTCCTCAATCGAACGACTGAAGCACCTCCAGATCCCAACGCAGATCCTTACGTAAGTCTTGAACCTGTATTAACCTTTGACCTTTACTGGAGACCTCTGCACCTGATCTTAACCCTGACCCTAATCCTTCACATCCGTAAACTCAGGAATGTGTGTTTACTTTCAGTTCATTAGGAAAATGCAAACAAAACCTGGATTGGACTAAACCTGGATCGGATTACCCTGTTCTTGAGTTTGTGCCACATAGTTTAGTGAAGCAGAAATAGTTTGAGCAAAACACTTAAAATATGAGACCTTCTAATATAAAGGAACAGTTCAACAAGAATGAAATTGACTTCCCATGATGTCTGAGTTATGGTGAAGGGGACTTCAGAAGTATTATATTATATTATATTATATTATATTATATTATATTATATTATATTATATTATATTATATTATATTATATTATATCATATTATATTATATTATATTATATTATATTATATTATATTATTTTAAATTGCCAAATTGTTATTATATTATATTATATATTTATTATTTTTCATCATTTTGTTTGTTTCTCACAAAAATATTTGTTTGTTTGTTTTTGTTTATCTTTCTTTGTGCATGTTTTCCGCACACAACATTATATTATATTATATTATATTATATTATATTATATTATATTATATTATATTATATTATATTATATTATATTATGCTATATTATATTTTAAATTACCATACTGTTTTGCAGGTTTATATTATATTATATTATATTATATTATATTATATTATATTATATTATATTATATTATATTATATTATATTATATTATATTTTAAATTACCATACTGTTTTGCAGGTTTATATTATATTATATTATATTATATTATATTATATTATATTATATTATATTATATTATATTATATTATATTATATTATATTATATTATGCTATATTATATTTTAAATTGCCATACTGTTTTGCAGGTTTGTATTATATTATATTATATTATATTATATTAAAATTGCGTTATTGTTATGCAGATTTGTATATTATATTATTATAATATATTTCATAA
This sequence comes from Pimephales promelas, assembly GCF_988280905.1. Lineage (NCBI taxonomy): Eukaryota > Metazoa > Chordata > Actinopteri > Cypriniformes > Leuciscidae > Pimephales > Pimephales promelas. The sequence continues at coordinate 41,664,177 of NC_142774.1, read as the reverse complement.
TTTTGTTTGTTTCTCAGAAAAATAGTCGTTTGTTTGTTTGTTGTTTATCTTTCTTTTTGCATGTTTTCCGCACACAATATTATATTATATTATATTATATATTTTTTTCTTTTTTGTCATGTTCTTGTGCAGATTTGTTTCTGACACAATCATTTTATTCATTAATTCATTCATTCATTTATCTGTCTCTATCTTTTTGCATGCACACAAAAATGATCTCAGAAAACTTGAAAATAGTGGAATTGTGCACGATTCGAATTTATTTCGTCATTTTGTTATACAGGAATGATTTTATTGTGAGTAAACGATAACGTAATTGTAATTTGAGGAACAAACAAGTAACAAAGCTGTGGTCTCCACTGGAGCGCCGCTTCATCCGACCGGGTCGTTAGTGGACCGGGACGGATGCCAGTCACAGCTCAGGATTGGACTCATCAAACATATCAAATTAGGAAGGTTGGCAACGTTCACATTATTTATCACACACTGATGCCGCCCGATCTTCTAATTGAATGTGGCACGATAAACTGATCAAAGAGAGTCACGTCCAGAGGAACTGTGTTCGGGGTCATGAGCAATTCCTGTGGAGCTCTGAGAGAGGGCATGTGAAGCTGTGTGTGTGTGTGTGTGTGTCCGAGGTGAAGCGCTCCTACACACACAAACCATCCTGATCTGATGCGCCGGGGTCAAAGGTCGAGTTCTGGTCATGGACATCAAGCCTGTGACGTCAGACTCGGCAGAACTGCGTGTGTTGAAGACATCGATCAGACCAGATCCAAACCCTGGAATCCTTTCTGACAAACTCATGTTTTTACATTCCAAAAGCAATGTATATAATTATAAGACACGTTTACATAGATTAAATATTTTGTTAATTTTTTAAAAAAATTCTTTATTTTGAAATGTAAAAAACTTGAGCTCAATCAGAGAGTGTTGCACTGCCCCCTACAGGCCCCACACTGCCGCTCAATCAGAGCGAGGTCATTGCTATGTAGGGGCTGATAGGGTGGTTGCCATGTAGATGTTACGGTTTTCTGGGTGGTTGCTATGCTATTATTAGTGTTTATTGCTCAGGAATTGTTGTTTTGCTTTAGTGCATTGCTATTTTTTTGCTATGAGGTTGCTAGGGTGATTCCTATGCAGTTACTATGGTTTTCTTGGTGGTCACTATGCCATCGCTGGGGGGTTGTGTGTCATTGTTGTGGTTACACAATATTGTTGGTGTCAAGGCCTTACTTTATGGTTGCTACGGGGGTTTATACAGTGTTCTGGGTGGTTGCCAATGCGTTACTTTATGGTTGCTACGGGGGTTCTACAATGTTCTGGGTGGTTGCCAATGCGTTACTTTATGGTTGCTACGGGGGTTCTACAATGTTCTGGGTGGTTGCCAAGGCGTTACTTTATGGTTGCTACGGGGGTTTCTACAGTGTTCTGGGTGGTTGCCAAGGCGTTACTTTATGGTTGCTACAGGGGTTCTACAGTGTTCTGGGTGGTTGCCAAGGCGTTACTTTATGGTTGCTACGGGGGTTCTACAGTGTTCTGGGTGGTTGCCAAGGCGTTACTTTATGGTTGCTACGGGGGTTCTACAGTGTTCTGGGTGGTTGCCAAGGCGTTACTTTATGGTTGCTATGGGGGTTTCTACAGTGTTCTGGGTGGTTGCTAAGGCGTTATTTTATGGTTGCTTCGGGGATTTCTACGGTGTTCTGAGTGGTTGCTAGGGTGTTGCTTTATGGTTGCTTCAGGGGGTTCTACGGTGTTCTGGGTGGTTGCTAAGGCATTACTTTATGGTTGCTTTGGGGATTTCTACGGTGTTCTGGGTGGTTGCTAAGGCGTTACTTTATGATTGCTTTGGGGATTTCTACGGTGTTCTGGGTGGTTGCTAAGGCGTTACTTTATGGTTGCTTCAGGGGGTTCTACGGTGTTCTGGGTGGTTACTAAGGCATTAATTTATGATTGCTTTGGGGATTTCTACGGTGTTCTGAGTGGTTGCTAGGGTGTTGCTTTATGGTTGCTTCAGGGGGTTCTACGGTGTTCTGGGTGGTTACTAAGGCATTAATTTATGATTACTTTGGGGGTTTCTACGGTGTTCTGTGTGGTTGCTAAGGTGTTACTTTATGGTTGCTTCTGGGATTTCTACGGTGTTCTGGGTGGTTGCTAAGGCGTTACTTTATGGTTGCTTCGGGGGGTTCTACGGTGTTCTGGGTGGTTGCTAAGGCGTTACTTTATGGTTGCTTCGGGGGTTTCTACGGTGTTCTGTGTGGTTGCTAAGGTGTTACTTTATGGTTGCTTCTGGGATTTCTACGGTGTTCTGGGTGGTTGCTAAGGCGTTACTTTATGGTTGCTTCGGGGGGGGGGGGTGTTCTACGGTGTTCTGGATGGTTGCTAAGGCGTTACTTTATGGTTGCTTCGGGGATTTCTATGGTGTTCTAGGTGGTTGCTAAGGCGTTACTTTATGGTTGCTTCTGGGATTTCTACGGTGTTCTGGGTGGTTGCTAAGGCGTTACTTTATGGTTGATTCGGGGATTTCTACGGTGTTCTGGGTGGTTGCTAAGGCGTTACTTTATGGTTGCTTCTAGGATTTCTACGGTGTTCTGGGTGGTTGCTAAGGCGTTACTTTATGGTTGCTTCGGGGGGTTCTACGGTGTTCTGGGTGGTTGCTAAGGCGTTACTTTATGGTTGCTTCGGGGGGTTCTACGGTGTTCTGGGTGGTTGCTAAGGCGTTACTTTATGGTTGCTTCGGGGGGTTCTACGGTGTTCTGGGTGGTTGCTAAGGCGTTACTTTATGGTTGCTTCGGGGGGTTCTACGGTGTTCTGGGTGGTTGCTAAGGCGTTACTTTATGGTTGCTTCTAGGATTTCTACAGTGTTCTGGGTGGTTGCTAAGGCGTTACTTTATGGTTGCTTCGGGGGGTTCTACGGTGTTCTGGGTGGTTGCTAAGGCGTTACTTTATGGTTGCTTCGGGGGGTTCTACGGTGTTCTGGGTGGTTGCTAAGGCGTTACTTTATGGTTGCTTCGGGGGGTTCTACGGTGTTCTGGGTGGTTGCTAAGGCATTACTTTATGGTTGCTTCGGGGATTTCTACGGTGTTTTGGGTGGTTGCTAAGGCATTACTTTATGGTTACTTTGGGGGTTTCTACGGTGTTCTGGGTGGTTGCTAAGGCATTACTTTATGGTTACTTTGGGGGTTTCTACGGTGTTCTGGGTGGTTGCTATATGGTTACTATGGCATTGTGATGATTTCTTCTCTAGATATGCCTGGGTACTTTTGGAGGTTTTATCATATTACTAGGAGCACATGTACTAGTAATGATTCACTTAGCAAGAACTACTATCCAAAAAAAAGAGTCAATGAAAGAAAAACATGTTTATTTTGAAGATCGCTGGAGTTTGTCCACTCTCAGGTTGTTTTGTTCAGGTTGGGAATTCTTGAGTGTGTCGGAGATCGCCGGTCTTTGAACTGGCAGGTCCAAACACGCCCGTTGAATGAAGCTCTACTCACCTCTCCATAAACGAAGCTCCCTGTCCTAACCGTTTTAGCCCTAATTACCCATAATCCTCAGTGAGCCTCTAAAAGTCAGCCAAAAAGCGCTGTTGGAGAATAGGGAGTCTGTCTGAAGATTAGAGCATTCGTCTCTCAAGTCTAGAAATGATGACAACGGTTCCTCAGACTTTGATTTGGCTGTTTTATCGGCTGTTGATGTGCTTTCATGTCCGAGTCTTTGAGCAGTAGATGAGGCCTTTCAAAGTGCAATCGGGATTTGTTTTTCCCAGTTGTGGCTGTGGAATAAAGTGCTGAGGGAAAAGCCGTTGGTGTGTGTGAGATGTGTGGGTGATCATGGCCACTATTGCTGCAGAACAGTGTAAGCATGATTCTTAGTACATGTGCAACAAATCATTTACTCAAGCCATTGCCAATCAATATAAACTCTTAGTTTTGCTCTATCCAAATACACAAACTCTTCAGGCTACACACACTATTGTGACTCCCATTCAAGTACACACGTTTTTGTCTGATCCATTAATTCTAAGGGATAAACTCATGTGGCCTTTATTGGGAAAGTACTTATTCAGTTCCAAGAAACAAGTAGTATGTAAAAAGTATTCAACTAAAAATTTAAAACATCTGATGCATTTTGGTTCATTGGATATTGCATGGTGGTTGCTAGGGTGGGGTGTTCTAAGGGGTTGCTAGGATGACTGTTGTGTAGGTGCCTGGGTTTTCTGGGTGGTTGCTATACAGTTTCTAGGGTGTTCTGAGAGGTTGCTAGGATGACTGTTGTGTAGATGCCTGGGTTTTCTGGGTGGTTGCTATACAGTTGCTAGGGTTTTCTGAGTCATTGCTAGGGTGGCTGTTGTGCAGTTGCCTGGGATTTATGGGCGGTTGCTAAACAGTTGCTAGGGTGGTCTGATAGGTTGCTAGGATGACCGTTGTGCAGATGCCTGGGTTTTCTGGTTGGTTGCTATACAGTTGCTAGGGTGTTCTGAGAGGTTGCTAGGGTGGCTGTTGTGCAGTTGCCTGGGATTTCTGGGCGATTGCTAAACAGTTGCTAGGGTGTTCTGAGAGGTTGCTAGGATGACCGTTGTGCAGATGCATGGGTTTTCTGGGTGGTTGCTATACAGTTGCTAGGGTTTTCTGAGTCATTGCTAGGGTGGCTGTTGTGCAGTTGCCTGGGATTTATGGGCGGTTGCTAAACAGTTGCTAGGGTGGTCTGATAGGTTGCTAGGATGACCGTTGTGCAGATGCCTGGGCTTCCTGGGTGGTTGCTATACAGTTGCTAGGGTGTTCTGAGAGGTTGCTAGGGTGGCTGTTGTGCAGGTGCCTGGGTTTTATGGGTGGTTGATATACAGTTGCTAGGGTGTTATGAGAGGTTGCTAGGATGACTGTTGTGTAGGTGCCTGGGTTATCTGGGTGGTTACTATACAGTTGCTAGGGTGGTCTGAGAGGTTGCTAGGTTGACCGTTGTGCAGATGCATGGGTTTTCTGGGTGGTTGCTATACAGTTGCTAGGCTTTTCTGAGTCATTGCTAGGGTGGCTGTTGTGCAGTTGCCTGGGATTTATGGGCGGTTGCTAAACAGTTGCTAGGGTGGTCTGAGAGGTTGCTAGGATGACCGTTGTGCAGGTGCCTGGGTTTTCTGGGTGGTTGATATACAATTGCTAGGGTGTTATGAGGGGTTGCTATGGAGATTGCTATGCATTTGCTAAGGTTTACTGGTGGCTGGTTGCTGTTCAGTGGCTAAGGATTTCTAGGTGGTTGCTTGGCCGTTGCTAGGGTGTTGTGGACAATTGTTACTAGATTGTTACGAGGACAAATGCTATGCAGTTTCTGGGGATTTCAGGGTGGTTGCTAGGCCATCACTAGGAGGTTGTGAGTCACTGCTGTAATATTTTGGTTGATTGCTAGGTACAGTTTGGGTGTTCTGAGGCTTTTCTAGGGTGATCAAACAATGTGTATTGTGAAAAACGCTATACAAATATATTTGACTTGACTTGAAACAAACTAATTTTAGGTCAGTAATTATATCATTAGATTAACATGATTCCAGTACAGCAAAGCGAAGACTTTCCTCATGATTTGTTTTCATTTCTTTTTCCATGCATCTGGTTTAGTGTATCCCAGATTCCCAAACACACAGCCAACACAGTCTACAGCCAAATGCTCCACATTCACCACTGAACCCTCAGAACGAGAGTGAGATTAGAAACAGAAATCACCTTTTAACTTGTTATGAATTAACATAAAAATGGGCTGTTGAACGTCTGATTGCTCTTTATCCATATTTTGAAGATGCTCGACAGGATCAAAATCTTTTTTTTTTCTCTCTCTCGTTACTTTTTAAAGAATAGTATTGAGAACTGCATTGAATTTTTTGCACAAACTTTTCCTTTAAATACTATCAGTTGAGTTTATAACCCGTTCGACCCTATATATCTGACTTTCCATGCTCTCCATCTGTGTTTGACTGGGATTCCTGCGAAGGGAAAGACAGTCGGAGTGAATCTGAGAGTCTGTTAGAATCATAATGTTTGTGGAAGAGAGACGCCCACTGTCTGATGGCTTTACAATCTGACAAAAACCAGAACTGCTTCAGATTTCATGTGTATTGCACCTTCTGAAGCGTGTGGGCCGTCTTCTAAATGCTGTTCTGGCATGAACACACACACTACCGTTCAAAAGTTTGGGGTCAGTAAGTTCTTTCACTTTCTGAAATGACTTTCTGTCATGAAACTCTAAATGGCGCAAATGCAAAGTCCTTAACTGTTGATATTCACGGCGTTAACTACCTCGCGCGAGCTGATTGGTTAATGTCACTTATCTAGCCAATGACCAGATTTACCAGAGATTTGGTTCTTCCATTCAGCAAGGATGCATTATATCGATCGAAAGTGACATTAAAGGAGTAGTTCACTTCAAAAAAACTTTTGCTGATAATTTACTCGCCCCCATGTCATCCAAGATGTCCATGTCTTTCTTTCTTCAGCGGAAAAGAAATGAAGGTTTTTGATGAAAACATTCCAGGATTTTCTCAATATAATGGACTTCAATGGGAACCAAACGGTTCAAGGTCCAGTGCAAACTGTTCAAAGGGCTTTAAACGACACCAGACGTTGAATAAGGGTCTTATCAAGCGAAACGACAACAAATCTTTTACCGAGTTCGTTGAATGAACTAAATGACACGAAAAAGATTCGTTCATTTTGATAAACGAGTTCGAACAGGAGAGTCACGAACGCGCATCACAGAACAGAGCAAGGCGAGCATTTGAGCTTATAAAACTTAAACTTTGCTATTTATTTATTAAATGAGCGATCGTTTCGCATGATAAGACCCTTATTCATCGTCTGGAATCGTTTAAAGCCCTTTGAACAGTTTGCACTTAAACTGTCTTTTGAACCGTTTGGACCCCATTGAAGTCCATTATATGGAGAAAATCCTGGAATGTTTTCATCAAAAACCTTAATTTCTTTTCGACAGAAGAAAGAAAGACGTGGACATCTTGGATGACACGGGGGCGAGTAAATTATCAGCAAGTTTTTTTTAAAAGTGAACTAATTTGTAATGTTACCAAAAGTGCTAAATAAATAAATGCTGTTGTATTGAACTTTATATTCTTCAAAGAATGCTCAAAAATATGACTTTTCAACACTGAAAATAATCATAAATGTTTCTTAAACACCAGATCCTCATATTAGAGTGATTTCTGAAGGATCATGTGACTCTGAAGACTGGAGTAATGATAAATTCAGCTTTTATTACAAATTGTATTTTATTATAAATTCGCATTAAAACAGCTGTTTAAAAAGTACTATAGTTGGCAGATTTTCTCGATGCACCTTCCACATACACACATTGTATCTGGAAATAAAAAACGTTATTATTATTTCATGTGTTATTTCATGAATCCGTGCCGTCCGCTCCCCCTCCAGTGAAGCCCAGCGAGAGGAAGCGTCTCGGAAGCGGCGGGCGAGTCGTGCAGTGGGCGGGTTCGGGGTGTGTGAGAGCTCGTCCCCAGGGGCCCGTAAGATCCTCCACAGGGTTTACTTCCTTCCTTTAGGAAACCCCACCCACTCCCTTCATATAATGACCATACCATAACGAGTCCAGCAGAAGGCCTGTACTCCAGCCTTCTGGCCCATGGAGAGGATGTTGTCTGCAGCGTTGGGGAAAGTAATGCATTACAATATTGCGTTACTACCTGAGAAAGTAACTAATCGCATTACTTAGTTACTTTTTTTTTTTTTAAAGTAAGCCATTACGTTACTTTTTTTCACTTGAGCTTATTTTTTTTATTTATTTATTTTTTTTCATTTTTGAGCAAATTTAAACACCCTTTCAGACCAGAAGTGAAAAAAATAAGCCTCAGGTTGAAGGAAGTGCAGATTCACGAATGTTCAATAGAGGGCGCCGCTCACACAAACCTTGATAACGGACGAATAGGAAGAGTCATTTCTGCTTATGGTTTCACTGAATCGGCCAAGCTCAGAAGCAAGTAAATTGGTAAATAAAGTGAGATTAAATACTGTACACAAAACGGTTTGTTTAATTTAGTTATTGGAGTTTTGCATAGTATTCTGATTCACTGATTTTATTCATTTCGAGGAATATTAAATCTTTTTTTGTGCAAGTAAGATGAGTAAATGCACACTCGCATTTCTAAAACTACTGTATAATAGCCATCATGTTCACACACACACACACACACACACACGCCTCTGTACTTCCGTTTATCTCCACTAGAGCCTGACCGATAAAGGATTTTGAAGGCCGATACCGATACAAACATTTGTTGGTTTTAAAATCCGATATATTGGCCGTTTTTTTTTCCAGAAACATTAACAGATTTCCCTAACATTAGTTATTTGTAGTTATTCATGAGTTTTTTTTAACTAAAATAATATGATAATGCATTTAAAAAGAAGCTTGTTTCTTTTATTGTCACAACCGAACAGAGGAACATCAAAATATATTAAAGTTCTGATAAACAAAATAATAATTAGTCCCTACATTGCCTTATAAGCTCAACCGGACGTGTGGCGCGTTATACACGAGTGTTGCCAACAGGGACGGTGTAGAGCGCCCTCTGGTGGACAAACTATACAACTCCAACACTCATGACATGGTTCAAGCGTGTTTCGTCCGTTTTTATTTTATTTTTGAAATTTTCATTTATCAGCCATTATAACTGCCGATACCGATAGTTTGGAAAATGCCTATCGGCCGATAAATCGGTCTGGCTCTAATCTCCACATGAGGACAAGAGAGCTGTCAGTAAATAAATGTGAAAAACTAGTGTTACTTATTTGAAAAAGTAACCCAGATATTTTATTGTAAATTTAAAAAGTAATGCAGTACTTTACTTGAAAAAGTAATCTGATTACGACGCTCAAAATGTTCATATTCATTTTCACATTTGGTCCCTCTGATTGTAAAACCCTGCCTTCATAAGCACTAATAAACAGCCGATATCCTATACTAATGAGTAACTTTTTTTCAATCATGCCCTCACTGGGAGCTGAGACGTACTGAAGTGAAAATCCTGACGTAACTCAAGAGACTTGTAATGACCCCCAACCCTGCTGTCCGTGGCCCAGATCCGTGCTGCGGGGCTGTCCGAGCTCCAGACAGGTGAGGGCTGTTGTGGCGCCAGGACTTTTTTCCGTGGCCCGCGGCCAGAAGACCCACTTTTATCCTCCTGGCTCCAGATTCTGCCACTCCGACCAATGAAAACAAGAGCTCGGCGTGATGCAGCGGCCTGGAAATCTCCAGTGGGACGGGATGGCACCACCGCTCATAATTAATTTTTATTTAAAGGATGGGAGAGGCATTAAACTCCTCGTCACATGAGGGAACGGCTGCCAAAAAGTGTTTTTGGAAGTGGCTGTAATACAGTGGATTTACTGTGCTGTGATTAAAATCCAATGTTTCAGAAGTCATACGGTGGATTTTAAGGAATCAGCCAATGTTAACGTTTTTAAAGCATCGGTATTGGTCCAGTTTGGCCAATTTTTTAAGCAGCTCTTATTTGATAAATGTTAAATGCCTTTGTGTCTGATTTAACAAGTGCTAAATATTTTTGTTATTTTAAAGTTTCATCATTTTAATTATAATCTGTTATTATAATTCTAGATTGGAGAATCATGTTTATGAAAACAACAAACAAGATATAATGTGCCATGATATTGGTTAGATTTTTCTAAAAAAAAAAAATAATAATAAATCCCATGAAATGGCGAGATTTTTCTAAAATTTTCAGAAGAAAATGGTTTTTATGTGGTTATTAGGTGTTCTGAATGACTTTTAGTGCATTGCCATGCAGTTGCTATGGTGTTATCATGGGTTGCTATGTAGTTACTAGGGTATTCTGGGGGGGGGGGTGCTGTGCAGTTGCTATGGCGTTATGGTGTTTTCATCCTGTCTATCATAAAAGAGTCCCCTCTTAAGCCTCTGAAATTCTGAGTGGTTGCTAGATGGTTGCTATGGTGTCCAAGGGCTTCCTATGTAGTTACTGGGGTATTCTGGGGAATGCTGTACAGTTGCTATGGCGTTATGGTGTTTTCATCCTGTCTATCATAAAAGAGTCCCCTCTTAAGCCTCTGAAATTCTGAGTGGTTGCTAGGTGGTTGCTATGGTGTCCAAGGGCTTCCTATGTAGTTACTAGGGTATTCTGGGGGGATGCTGTGCAGTTGCTATGGTGCTTTCTTCCTGTCAATCATAAACGAGTCCCCTCTTAAGCCTCTGACATTCTGAGTGGTTGCTAGGTGGTTGCTATGGTATCCAAGGGGTTGCTATGTAGTTACTGGGGTATTCTGGGGAATGCTGTACAGTTGCTATGGTGTTATGGTGTTTTCATCCTGTCTATCATAAAAGAGTCCCCTCTTAAGTCTCTGAAATTCTGAGGGGTTGCTAGGTGGTTGCTATGGTGTCCAAGGGCTTCCTATGTAGTTACTAGGGTATTCTGGGGGGATGCTGTGCAGTTGCTATGGCGTTATGGTGTTTTCATCCTGTCTATCATAAAAGAGTCCCCTCTTAAGTCTCAGATATTCTGGGTGGTTGCTAGGTGGTTGCTATGGTGTCCAAGGGGTTCCTATGTAGTTACTAGGGTATTCTGGGGGAATGCTGTGCAGTTGCTTTGGTGTTTTCATCCTGTCTATCATAAAAGAGTCACCTCTTAAGTCTCAGATATTCTGGGTGGTTGCTAGGCTGTTGCTAGGGGCCTGCTATGTTGTTACTAGGTTTTTTTTTAGTAGATGCTGTGCAGCTGCAATGGCATTGTGGTGTTTTTGGGTTACCCTTGCTATGTAGTTACTAGGGTGTTCTGAGTGTATACTGTGTGGTTGCTATGGCGTTATGCTGTTTTCTTCATGTTTAGAGTCCCCTCTTACATCTCTGATATTCGGTGTGGTTGCTAGGTAGTTGCTATGGTGGGGTTGCTATGGTGTTTGGGTGGTTGCTCAGCTGGTTGCTGTGATATTTTCTGTGATTGCTACATGGTTGCTAGGGTATGCAACTACTGTGGCATAATGGTGATTTCTTCCAAGTCTCTGTGATCTGATCTGGTCTGGTCAGGTTAGTGCATCACTAATTACTATATCAATCAAAAAAACATCTATATTGGTGCTTGACTAGTAGTGTCGTATTGCTTAAAGAATTAAGATGGACTAAGAATGGACTATGTCCTTTGTTTTTGTCTCATCATTCGGACTCACACCACACTACTTCTTTCTTGGACACTGAATGAGCTCTTCCCCAACTCATGGAAGGCCGATGACTTTATCCCATACGCTCATGAGTTTCCGCTCCGGTGAATCCCCACAGGGTTATTATCCACCATATTTCAGAGAAGTCTGATTCATCTGTTTGTCTGATCCCACATATGATCTGATGGCAATGTGGGATGAAATGAGCTTTCTGAGACGTTGACCTCAATCTTTCCGTCACACTGGAGAGGAATGTGTGTTGGAGCATGTAAGCCAAAGATGTGGTCCGCTGGTGAAGCTCCTTGATCTGTCAAATATAAGCCACCAAAGAGGAGAATCACGTTTTCGGAGGAGCGTCTGGGAGTATTTGCTAGATGTGATTTTAATGAAGTCTTCTAGTCCGTGGCCATCGCAGCAAGGCTCCAAGTGTAATTGGATTTGCCTCATTGAGTTCCAGCTCGTTACGGCCAGAGACTCCCTAAAAGATGCTGACGAGAGCATTGAGCTCTTGTGTGAGATATAGATCAGCGTACTCGTGAACCAACCAGCATCCATGGTCATTTGTAGCACTTTCTACAGCATTTGTGCTCGGCTCCAAAGAAAAGAGACGTGCGGTCGGGTCACCCACATTCTGGTATCGTCTTGAGTTACAGTTTAAGTTACACAAATACAATTATTTATGCCCCATAACCATTTCATACTGCCCTACCGGAGAGGGAAAAGATGTGTCAACATCTGCTCTGGTGAGCCAGTGGCCCATTTCCGCATCAGAAGAGGGAAAATCATGCTTCGGTAAATCAGAATTATGACATAAGTGCTCATTATAACACAAAAGGTAAAAATAAATAAGAGATACTTCATAACTATGAGATAAAAAACCAAAATGGACACGCCATAATTTTAACAAAGTGAGTTAAAAAGTCATAGTTATGATATAAAGGTGAAATGAATGGCACACTAAAAGCTAAAAGTGCCAGTAAAAGTTATGAGATTTAAAGTAAGAAATGTGACATAAACATGGACATTATAGCATAAGTCATCATGCTTCGATAAAATGCATAATTGTGACATAAAAGAAAAAATTATGGCATATAAAGTCAAAAAATGTGACATAAATGTGGAAATTATGGAAAAAAAATCTTGTTGCAAATTGTAGGATTATGGCTCTTCTGTCATTTATTTTGCTGTAAACCCTAACGGTCAAAATTATTAATTGGTTTGAGTAGGACAAACTTAAATTCAACGAATTAGTTCAGTCAAATTAATTTTTAGGAGTATTTAGCACTTTCTTTTTCTTTCAAGTTCACAGAACTGATATATTTTAAGTAAACTGAACTGTTTTATGAAATTATTTATTTTAATTTAGACGAACTTAAGTTTAACCGAAACGGCTGGGATACTATTTCCCAGAATGCTTTGCCGATGGCACACGAAAGAGAGTGTAAATGCTAAAATTAAGTGCAATATAATGTTTTTAAGTGTGAGATTTAGTAGTGATTAATGTTTTGTTATGCTAATTTAGAAGAATTTCTGTTAATGTTGGCTTTAGGATAGTTAGTGGTGCATTCAGCTTGATTTGAGAGCAAATTATCGCTTTCTATTACGCTCAAGTGCTTCTGTGCTTGTAAGTGCTTATAACGTACTGTTTCTAATATGTTAGCATTTACTACGTAAGCGGATTACCTTTTAAAGCTTAGTTTATACTATTAAAAGTGATTTGAGTTCTACCAACTTATTCGGGTTTGCAGTGTACTTCATAGATTTAAGTTATAGTAACTAATTAGTACTATTAACTTTATTTACCCAGGTTATCTTAACAATAAGTTATCGAGTTATTTGGAAATAAATCAAATATTTTTTTTTTATGCTTAAATTGTTTGAGTTAATAAACTTAAATGATTTAATGCAATCGGTTTCCTCAAACGGTTTGAGTTGAACTAACTCATCAGGTTTTACAGTGAAAAAACTACAGATTGTAAGCTTTCAAACGATATCTATGTAGTTTGTCAAGTTTGGTTTAGATTTTTTAATATGTAATTGCTATTTGACTTTTAAAAGGCACATGGAGCATTGTTCTGGGACACACACACCGACGCCCATGCTTCCCATCATCGAGAACCAAATTAGACCTTGCATGCAATATTTTATGAAGGTCCACTATGGCAGTGATGCTGAATCACGAGGGCGGCGTTGCCTTCCTGAACCTGGGATGGACTTCCTCAGAGCAAAGCGTTCCTGATTCCCAAGGTTTGCTTTCCTGCTTCCATGATGGGATTATTAATGATGTCACACCTCCAGGAACCCGCCGGCGACGCCTCCACCTACACACACACACACACACACACATGTATTACTCAGCCTGGTGTTGCCAAACAATAGCGGGTTTTTCCTGTAATGTGACAGAGATGAATGGGATCATGCATGACCTAAGTTTGGGAACACGGGGTGAAACGATATCAATAAACAGTGCATAATAAACTTCAACATTGTGAAGTTTCCTCTCAGATGCTCCGAGGCCCGTCAGATTTCCTTCCTTCCTTCAAGCGTTATTAAGGACGCTTTCAAGGTCGAACTAGTGACAGCATAGGATATGAGCACACTTCAGTGTCATTGGCACATTTACTCTTCATCTCAGCACGGCTGGGCTCTGAACACTCAGAGTTTGAGAAGCATTAAAGATAATTATTCTACAATTGTGACTGTCAGACCTTGAACTCCTCAAAAACGTTGCGAGAGAACATCTGAGTCCAATTTAAACAGATTGTTTATTGTTTCTTGCTCTTTATGTTGACAGAAAATGTCTTGTTATATGATCTTAGCAAGTGATTATCATGACATTGCAATATGGAATATGAATTCTGCAGATGTTTTATGTGACCTAGTTCTCCTGAGTGTTTCCACTGAGTTTTAACACACTAACTGTGTGTGTTTGTCTGCAAACATCGCTAACAAAATTTGTTTCGGATTCTGGCATCATCTTAGTTTGATTTGACTCACTATTTATGGCCCAAAACCATAATTTCATTCGGCCCTACCGGAGAGGGGAAAGATTTGTCAAAAGCTGCTGGAAACTCATTTCTGCCACAGAAGAAAAAGAAATGCTTTGATAAAACATAATTATGATCGATAATAATTCACAGTAACATCCTAGCAACCACCCAGAATAATATGGCAAATGCATGACATCATCCTAGCAATACCTGCATAACAACATCCAAGAGATAACGCATAGCAACACCCTAGAAACCACCCAGACAGCATAGCAACACCATAAGAACTGCATAGAAACACCCTAGCAACAACACACCAACACCCTAGCAACCACATACGTAAATCAATAATTGACATTTTGAAATTGAGAGAAAAGGTCATAATTTAACAACCAAAGTTGACTAGTCATAATTTCAACTGTTTGTGCCATGACTTTTTATCCCATAATCTTAACTTAAAATAATTTTTTTCTTTCACTTTTTCTAGTTATCTCATAATTTTGACTTTTTATCCAATCTTAGTATCTTATAATTTTGACTTTCATGCCGTAATTCATGGTTATCTCGTAAGTCGACTTTTTATCTCATAATTTTGACTTTTTATCTCACAATTTCGACTTTGTATTTCATAATTTTGACTTTTTAATCTCATAATTTTTCACCTCATAATTATCCCTTAGTATATATAATAGTATAGTATATATATATAATTTCAGCTTTTGTCAATTGACTTATCTCATGAATTGACTTTTAATTCATATTTTATAATTATGAAAAATTGTATCCTATTATTATTGTTTTAGTATCTAATATTTGTGACTTTTCATGCCATACCTTTTATCTCATAGTTATGACTTAGTATATCATAATTCCAAGCTTTTGTCAATTGTGACTTATTATCTCATAATTGACTTTGTACCTCATATTTTTGATTTTTATCTCACAATTTCGACTTTGTATTTCATAATTTTGATTTTTTAATCTCATAATTTTTCCCCTCATAATTATCCCTTAGTATATCATAATTTCAGCTTTGGTCAATTATAACTTATCTAATGAATTGACTTTTTATTTAACATGTTTGACTTTTTGTCTCATCATTTTGACTTTGTATTTATAATTTTGACATTTTATACCATAGAAATGACTTTTTATCGCATAATTATGAAAAAATTGTATCCTATTATTACTGTTTTAGTATTTAATATTTGTGACTTTTCATACCATACCTTTTATCTCATAATTATGACTCAGTATATCATAATTTCAAGATTTTGTCAATTGTGACTTATTATCTCATAATTGATTTTTATCTCATAATTTTGACTTAGTTTTTTTTATAACTGATTAATTGATTTACCAAAGCATAATTGATTTATGTAATTGTAGCAGACATGGCCTTCCACGGGCGTTGAAGAAGAAGAAGAAGTTTTATGCCTGTCCGTAGCTCAATGTCACTTTAAATTGACACACACCCACACACACATTACGATCACATAAGGACACATATGTCATGTGTTGCTTGAGGAATACAGGTATTTTAAATCCATTGCAATCTTGTGGCCCAGCTAACCCAGAATTACAGCATTGTGTGTCGTCTGCCCTGTACGCTAACTAAGATGCTAATGCTAACACATAAAGGCCATGTGTGAATTCAGGATCTACTAAGGGTCTGTGTGTCGTCTGTCAGTTTAATCTTCCCTAATATCACTCTTCTACAGGGATGATGACGTCTGTTTGCTATCCTGAGAGCTAGCGTTAGCATTGGCTCCAGCGTTAGCGTTAGCGTTGAGCTCTGGCTGTCCTCCATGAAGCAGTTCATCCCAAAATGTCATTAATGGCAGTTGAAATACAGCGTTCTGCAGCCTCAGCGCTTCAGTCTCCGCCTCAGACCTGCTTCTTCCTCCCTGGGCGAACATCTGCAATAAATGAAAGTCTTTTATCGTATGAATGTTGAAAAAAGGAATATGGAGGTGAATTAGCAGTCCGCCTACATGATGTGTCTGTTGGATTGAATATCAGGCTGGATCTGTAGAGCGCCGAGCTGACGTTCTCAGACCTGACAGTGTGTGGAAAACCACCAGTCATCCGGGATAATCTGCTGCTTACACAAGTACTTCAGTCATCCTTTACTCTCCAACACTAGTGTTAATGCATACAGAGACCTTATATCCTTATTTCATTTTTCTATTTACTTCTTTAGTTGACAGGACAATGGACAGTCCCTGGGCAGGAGAATTAAAAAATATTTTTTTAAATTCTTTTATTCTAATAAAAAAAATAATAATAATAATATAGGCCAACACACATATATATATATATATATATATATATATATATATATATATTTTAGATATTTAGATATTTAAACGGTGACACTTTACTCAAAGCCTGTATATATATAATGTATTATGAGTGTTTTCAATGCATTAATTATGCAATGCACCTCATAATGCAGCTCATGAGTACATGTACCACTGTTATAAAGCATTAAAATGTTTAATTTTTACACCTTTAAAAAGTATAAAGGTTGTTATGCGGTTTCTAGGGCATTGCTATACAGTTTCTAGGGTGTTGCTATGTGTTGTTGCTAGGATGATGTAATGCAGGTGTTGCTAGGATGTTGTAATGCATTTACTAGGGTATTCTCGGTGGTTGCTAGGGTGTTGCTATGGTGTTGCTATGCATTTGCTAGGGAATTCTGGGTGGTTGTTAGGGTGTTGCTGTGTTGTTGCTAGGGTGTTTCTATGTGGTTCTTACGGTGTTGCTATGCTGTTGCCAGGGCATTCTGGGTGGTTTCTAGGGTGTTGCTATGCATTATTGCTTGGATGATGTTATGCAGGTGTTGCTAGGATGTTGTCATGCATTTGCTATATTATTCTGAGGGGTTGCTAGGGTGTTGCTATGCATTTTCTAGGGAATTCTGGGTGGTTGCTATGGTGTTGCTAGGGTGTCGTTATGCGGTTTCCAGTCTATTCTGTCAAAAGTTCTAGCTTTAAAAACTACTAAACTAAAACCTTCAAACATAAAGCTGTTGAAACTACTTCAAAGTTTCTGGCTAGGTGTTCTCAAGCCAACATTTAAGTTTGTCTACATCTTTTCTTTTGATTTATTTAATTTGTTTATATATTTGAGGTGTTCGGCCACTTCTGAGTGAGAAGAGTGTGGGCCGTAAATGAGGACTAGACACCAGTGACACTTCTTGCTCGTCTCATTACCGATTGTGACGTGCCACTTTTGAGTAATCAGAAGAAGAAGACTCAAACCTTTCCAAAAACAGCCTCCACCTTCTTAAGTCACTTTTTCCTTGCCCCAACAACATGATGTTGTAATAAACAACAGGGAATAGGTTAAAAACATGGCAGAAGTGATTGTTTAATTGTTGCATATTTAAGCGGTGAGAGTTTAACCCTCAATTTGTCTCTCCCAAAAACCATGTGATCTACGTCTTTACTAACATCATGTATGTCGGTTTAAAATGCAGATGACTGTAATTTGGATCGGATCCACAGAGTCCCGAATGAATGATGCTCAGGACGTACGGATGATCGTTCGCTTGCTCATCCGATGAGAGGAGCAGCTGTGCGACCTGCATGGCCTCGATTAACCCTGTAAAGCCTGACATAAGAAACAACAGTCAAAAAAATCACTGAACCTTTAGACAAAAAGTTTGCATGTGTTTTATGTTTTGTATATTATTCGACACATCAGGCTTTGGCTCTTAGTATGATGTAGTGAGAAAAATACATTCAAAAATATGCAATTTGGTGATATTATATGGACAAAAACTAAGAGGAAATTTTGAGTAAATCACATTACAAGAGATTCCTCAAAAGCCTGAGTATTATGAATGAATGAAACCTTTATTGCCCCAAAGGGGAATTTGTTTTACACTCATGGGAACCATAATAAACATAACCACAAAAAACATAGAATAAACATAAATAAAGAAGAATAAAGACAAAAGTGACATGGAATATATCAATTTGACAACTTAAGAGATCAGTAAAAAAAAAAATATATATATTCAGTAATACCCCTCAAAAAAAAAAAAAAAAAAAAAAAATCCACAGAGATATATTTGATATTTATGATTTTTCTAAAAAATTGAGTCTGGACTTTTTATCTCACAACTTTGTCTGTATTTCATAATCGATTTAGGACTTTTCATCCTATTATTATGTCTTAGTATCTAATATTTGTGACTTTTCATGATAGACCTTGATGATGAACCACAAATAAACCTTCCTCGATCAAGTAAACATGAGTTGCTTCAGTGTTGAGTGTAATTTAGTGAATTCTCAATATTAGGCTTTAGTTCATAGGGTTAAAGTGTGTCCTTTCTCTTCTTCTACAGCCGTCATTACAGCATTGGATCCCGGTTCACACTCTTTCCTGCTTTTTTGCATGGGATTCATTGGACAGTTTCCCGATCTGTCGCTCCACGTCACCTGCTCCTGACCCGAGGGCAGGGAGAGTTGAGGAACTGGGATGTGAAGTGTGTTATTCTGGAGCCGGAGCCACTGGCTTTTCCTTCCTGTGGTTTAATGTCCCACTGACCGGCTCCTGGCTTTGATCTGAGCGGAGGATATATGAGAATATCTGAGAGTATCTGAGAATACACGGATCCGCCTGAGATGTTGCACAAGCCTCAGGGAAGTCCAGGAAAACATCAGGCCGGATGGAAGCATTGACTGTGTGTGTGTGTGTGTGTACTGTAAAACCCCAGTATATTTTTTCCAGTATCCAAGAATCCAATGTACATTTATTTATAAAGTAAAATCACATTAAATATGAAGTTAAAGCAAACTTTTTAAGCATTTATCAAAATTAAAGAGTGCTCCTGTAACACATCAAATATATAGTGCAAATAGTCAATAATTTGCACGTTCCAGCATTTAACCCAGTGAATTTTAGGGCGTCCCAAACACAATATTTTAAGGAATTGTGCAAAAAAAAAAAAAAAAAAAAAAAAAGTTTAAAGGTGAAGTGTGTCATTTGCATCAAATAGATTTGCATAAATAATGAGGTCTTGTTTTCTATTGGTCAGACAATAAAAAAAAACAGCATTGGTTGAGGTAATATCGCTGCACTAAGGCCCAAAAACACAGATGTTTTGAACTTGTTCAGGGTAATCAACCTATAAATGCTTTACTTCTAGTTGACTGCATATTAACCTAAGGAGAAAATATTTTCATGCATAATAAATAACACACATGACCTTTAATGCTCAGTGTGAGGGGTTAAGCTGCACTCCCTCTTCTCATGTGACCAGTGGAGGCAATATAAATGTGGAGCAATTATAGACTCGAAACATGGCGTGGAATGTTCAGCATGTGTCAAAAATCAGACATATTACAGGCGAACCCCTCCGAGAGATCAGAGCGTGTGTTTGGACAACAGCGTCTTACTGAGCGGCCAATCAGAAGACATTAATATTCACTGCTGAGCGGCCAATTATACGTGTGTGTGTGTGTTGAACTGCTGTCTGATGATATTAACCCTTGTGCATCAATTAAAAAAAGTTACACATAGGTAAAAAGATGTCAAAATACTGTCATAAAAATGTGATGCTTTGGAGCACAGACTTAAGTTTGGTATCATTTTAAAAATAATACTAAGTAAATTAAAAAAAAAGTTTTATAGGTATAAGTTTTCGAAAATTATTTATAAAAAATATTTTATATAAAATATATATTTTATAAATCAGGTTGAACTCAAAACTGTAATAAAATCAAAGCCATAAATCTAAATAGGTTGTGTTCCAAATTTGAGGATGATATCTCAAAAAATGAGCTTTCGGTAACAGTTTGTTTGGGTGTAGTAACATATTTTCCCCATTGGGTGGGAGCAAAACCCCACTGCAGCTCACAGTGATAGGATTTGAATTTGCAGTTACAAACACACACATGCACGCACACACACATATTTTTTTATAACACACACACTCTGACATCCATACCAACACACCCACACAAATTTTGTTGGATAATTTATCCAGTTGACTCTATAGTATGCCGAAGCAGAAAACAGGAATAAAGCGATATTTGTTTTATAGGCCAAACTTAAAAAAAATGGCACCATCTGATAAAAAATAGTAAAAAATAAAATTTTAAAGCCTTGCCATCAGAATGAAAGCCTCTTAACAAAGATTGCATAATTTTATAGTTAACTGAACCGGGGATTAAAAATGGCAGGTTTAATGGGTTTCAATGGGGACATTTTTGTCCAAAAGGTGCTGAGAGGGAGTATTTTTTGTACCTAATGCAAAAAAATATTTTTTTAAGAAAATGACAATGAAATAGTAAAATTCCAATAAAAATACACACCTGTGCCAAGTTTTTTGCAGTTAGCATTAACACAGGCAAAATGAAAACAAAACTGAAAAGGACAAAAATGTCCATAAGGATGCACAAGGGTTAAGATCTTTTAATATTTGAATAACTAGATTTTGTCTTACAAAGTAATTTGTGTACCCCATTAGCTTGCTTGTTATTAATATGTGTGTGTGTGTGTGTGTGTGTGTGTGTGTGTGTGTGTATTTACATGTGTAACTTAAGCACTTCCGTCTATTTTGTTCATGATATCATCATGCATCAGGCGTCATCATTGGTGTTGTTATATTTTTGCTCCATTTATTTATGTTTGTTAGCTTTAAAGAGCTATTTGTAGCCACATCGGAGGCCAATGTTTTTAATAGTATAATTGTAACCAGATTTTTAAGGGAACATCATTACGATCCCATCACATCAGTAAACATTATTCCGTCATTTATCAGAAGTGTTATATTAGTAATGGTGTTTTAATGGCAGTGTCCCGGATCCCACAGGTACACTGGGAATCCAGACCGCAGTGGAAGCTTCTGGGAAAAGAGAGAGGTCCGGCGTCCCGCGTCAAGCTGTCCTGGCCCTGTTATCGGAAAAACACAGTGTACGACTCGACTTATTCACAGCGACTGTCCTTTGCCAAAGGGAACTTCCACCTTTCTAGAGCGGCAACATCCAGAAAACCCACATTTCCATCAAGAGATCAAATCGTAAATAATATTGTGGTGACGTTCAGTGGTCGACTCATATTGTTTATCTGAAGGCCAGTATAAAGCCATCCTAATAATAGAAAAGGCGAATGCTACAATACGCTGTTCTCAGTGCTGTCAAAATAAAAGTCCCTCTGCGAACTGAGAAACGTATTGGCTAATGTCAGTGTTAAATACCGTTGATATATTGGCCTTGGCCAAATTATATTTTTGTGGGCATTTAAGTTTTTATTTTTTTTGCTACAATATGGCTTGGGCGTTGTGACGTCATTACTTGGCGTGGCGGCCATTTTGATTTTCATAAAGCACGTCGAACGAGCAGCAGAGTTGGGAGAAAGAAAAGAAAAAAGATGATAAAATCCCTAAAAGGATGAGGAATTTACCGGGATACGTTAAATAGGGAAGCCAGGGACCGGTGTGTGGACAAATGCATACCATGTTGGCTGTTTGTTTGTTTGTTTGTTTTTTCGCTTGCTTTTTTTTAGCTAGACCTTAGTTAGTAAGCTAGTTAGTTCATTTTTTATTCCTTTTTGTTTTTCTACTTTATTACAAAATCATTTTTGCATACCTTATTGGCTGTTCGTTTATTTGTTTAGTTTTATTTTTTATCCTTTTTGTGTTTTATTTTTTTATTTTGGTTATATTTCACATTTTTTCAGGGCCGCAACACAGCTGACGTATGATTGTTGTGGGGATTTGGGGTGTGAAGCAGTGTGTGTGTGTGTGTGTGTGTGTGTGTGTGTGTGTGTGTGTGTGTGTGTGTGTGAGGTGTCGGGGTGTGAAACAGTGTTTGTGTGTGTGTGTGTGTGTGTGTGAGGTGTCGGGGTGTGAAACAGTGTTTGTGTGTGTGTGTGTGTGTGTGTGTGTGTGTGTGTGTGTGTGTGTGTGTGTGTGTGTGTGTGTGTGTGTGCTCGGGCTCACGAGAGCGTCCAGTGAGTCTGTCTGGAAAGCAGAACTAGGTCAGAGTTGTATTTTGCTTAATTATGTTCAGTGGATGTGCGGAGTTGTGTTACCGTGTACATGTGCTCTGAGTTACTGCGACCTGAACGCTCACATCTATTTATATCGTGTCAGAATGTGTACAAACAACCATAGCAAGAAGCTATGGGCTATATGCACGCATAAGTTCCGCATTTGACGTAAGGATGCTCGTCTATTTCCGGTTGTGTAGATTAAAGCGGAGGAAAACCGGAGAAAACGGGATTATGGCAGAGTCTTCAATACTTAATGTCCTCCCGTCTTTGAAACGAAACGTACATACGTTTAGATGTAATTTTATATATAGTTATGTTTATTTAATATAATTTTAAAAAGAAGCATAAACACAACGAGGGGTGTCTGTTTTATCTGTTTTTGTGACTAACGTTTCATTAGTATAACCATGGAGTATAAAATTCAATATAAATTCTCGGTATTGCATTGAACTCTATGATCGGCGGAAGTTATCGAGCATCCTTAATCCTTCACCGGAAATAACGCCGTGCATAGAGCCCATTGCTCTGTATGCAGTGTGCACTGTCGAGACTCACACTCCTGTTCACTCGCCTGTGTGATTTTCTCTCTTTGGTGAAACACAAAAAGATAAGATAAGAAAGAATAGCTGAGCTGCCGTTACACTGAAAGCAGGTGTTGATTTGTACTGTTAAACTCCAAAAAGCAACATAAAACCATCATAAACATAGTCAAATCTGTCAAACCACCTTCAGGCTTGTGTCCGATCCAAACAATGATGAGCTATACCAGGGTGTGTGTCACGATGGTCTCATATGAAACCACAGAGGCCGTGTGAGATTGAGCGAGTGAACGAGTTACATGTCAGAACTGACGGTCAGCGATTATTTAAACAAAAAAAAATTAATTTTGAAATTAAAAATTTATATAAAATTAATTATATTAATATTAATAAAATAAAAATATATACTATAAAAAATATAAGAAAATGTTTTATTTGTTGTTCTGTAATATATCAATATATTAATAATAATAAACCCATAATTAATGCAAAAAATATAGAGAAATATAATTATTAATTATTTCTATACATGCCTATTTCTTTATTTGTTTATTTATGTTTTACAATTTTAATCAAGAAGAAGAAGTGTTATTTGTATTATTATTAAATAACCAAATTTTGTTATTTTGTAAATAAGTTTGTTTTTGTTGTTTTTAAGAATGTTCGTTTCTTAGTGGAAAAAAACTTGTTATTGTTATTATGTTTTTGATTGATACTGTGAAGCCACTTTGATGCAATCTATATATATTGTGAAAAGCGCTACATAAATATATAATATATATTTCTATATTGGTTTATTTGTATAATTGAATAATATTAATTGTTGTTATGGATATTATGCTTAAATACTCGATTTGTTTTAGAGTCTATTGACAAACTAGAAATATTTTATTAATAATTATTATTTTTATTAAATATAAAATTGTATTTTACAGAACAATAGCATTATATTTCTTTAGCTACTGGTTTAATTTCTATAGGCCTATCTTAATAATAATATTAAACTATAAGTCTAGTTTTTCTCTGTGTCCTCATGCTAAACTTACTGTAAATCCACATTTCAAATCTTCGTTTTTCTGAATATTTGTATACAGCTTTTCTGCCGTTATGAGTCTCTCAGCTGAACATCTTTATTTGGAGAAGGGTCTGGACTCTGGAAGAAAGTGCCGGTGAGTAAACGAATGTGCTCTTCTGTTTACTCTCAGGCTCCTTTCTGACTAAACATGGCCCTTTTTGAATCAAGTGTGTCCACAAATGTAGATTTGTGATTCCAGGCTTTCCTGTTTATGTCAGGCGTAGTGTCTCGGCTTCGCCAAAGTCTTGTAATCCAGTTGTTATGGTCTGGTTTCCCGAATGGGCCGTTAATGTCCCGGCACGCGGTGTTTCCTGACGTCACGCGCCCGTGATGTCCGGCTCGGGTTTCAGGAGCGCTCGTGTTGTGCCGCCGGGCTCGTGATTGAATTTGAAAACAGTAAATCTCATCTGAGAAACTGGAACATCAAGAAACCCGGTTTATGGCTCGTCTCGCATGTAACCACAAATCTCTCTCAGCTGCTGTCGATCGGGCCCGGAGACTCTTAATTTGAAGCGAGACCAAGAATGCTTATCATAATAACAGACGCTCGCGGACGCGATGAGAGATTGAACACACACCTGATATAAGTCATACAACTGGACACGAGTCAAGACCAGATAGACATGGTCACACACAGATCAGATGAAATGATATTTTGTCATCATTTACTCTCCCTCGTGTCCTTCCAAATCCCATTTCTTTAGTGGAATATACAAGAACATGTCATTAATTTAAGCATAGTCACTTTTCAATTCACAATTTTGACTTTTTTGCCCTATTATGCTTTTTCAGATATTTTCGTTGACGCAGAGATGTTTGTGAGTGTAAAAGCTCTGCAAATTTTTACAGATTAAAGTGCAGATAAATAAAGTTATTGTCTCCTGAAAGAAAGAAGTGATTCTGAGCAGTCTCACTTCCTGCTGAACCTTGTGTAACTAATTTGCATAATCCCCGCCTCTGGTCCTGATTGGCTGAGCAGCGTCTCTTAGCTCCGCCCTCAAACACTGTAGTGTATCTGAGACTGGAAGAGTTCGGCTCGTGTTGTTCGTGTTTTCTGAAATCACGCCATCGTTACTGTTCGTATCACTGTGATCAAGAGCTGAGATTCAGCGTTCTGACCAATCACAGCAGAGCAGCTCTCAGAGAGGCGGGGTTTAGAGAGACTGAATCCTCGATGGAAGCGTTTCAGAGCTGACGCTGCAGATTAGAGATTATGAGGAACGAATGTGTGGATTAATGTGAAATCCCAAATGTTTAGTGGTGAAAAATAATATTCGTTTATATTCCTCAATACTTGTGACAGCTCTAACAGTTCTGAACAAACTTATGAACAATCGTTCTTCCAGCAACATTAATAGATCATTCATGTAAAGTATGTTTAATGGTCTCAAAACTTCAGCAGAAAAACAAAAATTGTGTTTTTAAATGTTATTTGTTTGGGAACATTCCTTGAAAATTCAAAAGTAGCATTTCCATAATGTTAGAAGATAGGATGTTTCTGTAAATGGGACAGTTTTATAACTTAATATAAATATTAGCAAGAGCTGGGGGTTTTGGCCTGTGTTAGACTGGATAATCAAAGTTTTCACACAAAAAAACTTAGAGAAAACTGATCTCATTGAAAAGATGACTTCATTTATTCTGAAGGAAAAATATTCCACTGTTGATCCGCTACTGCACATTCGTCACTCGCATCTCAAACCATGAGAATACTTAAATCACACATTCATATAGCTTCACATGTATTATAGAAACTTTAAATGTTTCACCAAATATGTAATCAGTGTGTTTCGGGATCTCAGCGGGTTTCTGCAGAGCCGTGAAAGAGTTAAACACAGATATACGCGTGTGTCCCAGCGTTTGTGGATCGAGTGTACACACTCTGACGGCTCGATGTTTACCTGAACCGGTTCTGTGCGTCCAGATGTCCTACACATGCTGAGACACTGTATATGTCGAGAGAAAGGTCATGCGTGCACACATTACACAGGGTGTGTATCATTTACGGTCAAACTAACACACCAGATATAATGTGTGATATTGTTTAGTGTGTGATCAGGACACTATAGTTCATTTCTGTGAGTGTGGAGAGCAAAATAAAGTAAACTGGGACATATTACACCCAATAATTCTTCATACAGCGACTACCAGTAAAGATTGGGAGCAGAAATGATTCGGACAAAGTGTATTTACTGCTCTTTTTACACACACACTGAACAACATGAAGCATTGCTTGGTCACTGGTTGAGCTAAACTGGTATTATCTAATTGTGTATCAGATATTCAACATAATTCATGTGTGAGAGTCCAACAGAAGGACCAAAACCAGTCCAATATCCACTGATCTGAGAACTGAGTTCTGCTCATGTTTGTTAATGAGAGACATGTTGAAGGTCAAATCAAATCAGCTTTATTTATGCAGCGCTTTTTATAATAGAGTGTTTGAGAGCAGTTTTACAGAGATAACAGGAAAATAACGCGACAAAGTTGTATATGAATCACACTGTGTTGTATTTTCTCCAGAAGTGAATATGATCATATCCTCAGAGATATGATGATAACCTCAGAGATATGATAATAACCTCACAGGTATGATGGTAACCTCAGAGATTTGATCCTCAGAGATATGATCATAACCCCAGAGCTCATGGTCTTACGAGGATCAGCCGTTTCTGCTGTAGAAAACATGACAGGGATTTATAGTTCCTGAAGCCGAGCGTTGAACTCTCTAACCTGAACACACACATAAACACAAACACATGTTGCACACGTACAGTGTGTGTAGATCTGACAGAACTGACCTAGTTGGCTCTGAACCAGCGCCGGTTTCAACAGGAAAACACAATCTCGATGTCATAAACCTCCTCATTATTTCTGTCTTTACAGCCTCGTTTCAGAAGCGCACGTGTCCAAGAGCTGCTCCAGAACAACTCCAACATACAGATCCAACATACGAGTCCATATTTTCAGGGATGATCAATGCTTTTGTTTTGCTTCGGTTTTCGGGCTTCGGTTTGGTTTTCATGTTCGTCTAAACATTTGTTTGACGTAGAATGTTGATTTAAAGTTATCTGGTCTTTAATGATGTTCTCAAAATGCGATTCATACATACATATATATATATAGATGGATATATATATATATATATATATATATATATATATGAAGAGTTCAGATGCAAAAGCCTTTAAATGCCATTTGAAATTTTCTTCTTGAATGATGATTTTTTTTTATTAAACTTGTATATTTAAGTTCAGTAATTTCACTTAAATAACAATTAATAGGTAATTATTATTGCCATTTAAGTGAAATCACTGAACTTAATTATACAAGCTTGATAAAAATCATCATTCTAGAAGAAAATTTCAAGTGGCACTTAGAGGCTTTTGCATCTGAACTCTTCACATATATATATATGTAGATATATAGATATGTAGATATATAGATATATAGATATAGATCTTTGAGTTCAGCTCATGACAAATGGGGGCGAAAACTAAAGTATTGTGTTTATAATTTTGTTCAGTGCACATATTTTTTTTGCATTTATTTTCTTAAATGGTACAAGTTTCGGAACGTTCAGAAAATATTAAAAGTAACATTCCCATAATGTTTTAAGAATGATATGGAATGTTCTCTTAGCTTTCATATATCCAACTGGATCTTGTTTAGAGAACATTAAAGGGGTGGTATAATGACCTCAAGATAGAAAAGAAATCTCCGATGTCCCCAGAGTGTGTATGCAAAGTTGTAGTTTAAAATACCCCACAGATATTTTTATATAGCATGTTAAAGTTGTCTCTTTTTGAGGGTTAGCTAAACGCACCGTTTTGTGTCTGGCCCTTTAAATGCAAATGAGCTGCAGCTCCCAACACAGTGGGCGGAGCTTCAAGAGTGAGTGTGTTGGCAGCTCCGACACACGCTAAAATGGCAGAAACTGTTCTGCCTTTAATGTTAAAACGAGTCAGACAAAGACGGAGAGACTAAGAAGAAGTGACAACATGTAGGAGCAACAGGACGTCTCTGAATGGTTAGTTGATGAATTTATGTTTCTTCAGTTAGCATATTCTGTCAGGATAATCTATAAATCGCTCGTATAGGAACTGTTGTGAGATACACAGACAGTGACTTTCTATTGTATGTGAAAAGAAGGAAGCTAGTTTGAGCTGACTCATAAATGTACTCTTATACAAACCCAAATTTTAGGCTTGGTGATGTCACTAACCTGGGAGGAAGCTCGTGTAGTTCCTCACCAGCCGTGTGTTGTAGTCCTTTTCTTTAAAAGCAAATATCTTCCTTTGCTTTGAACTTTGAACGTTGTAACTTTGATAATGTTGTTTATGCTCAAACAGCAACATTACACACTAACTAAAAGTCAAATCATAATCAACTACACCTTTAAGCAGTAATATCAACATAAACTGGGAGTTGTATATCGCTGATCCTGACAGAAATCTGCATCTTTTGCTCAATCTCTTTTCCAATGTTAAGATTTGTCACCAATCGTTTGTTTGTAATTTCCATAAATTGATTGACTGAACATCTAACACGATCTCTCTAACCTCTAAAAACACCGTCATTTCATTCCTAATAATAAATATCCAACGAAAACTATGAATTGCTTGATTTTCTGACCAATTCGAAGGATTTTTTTATCTCAAGCTTCAGCACAAAAACACCATATATCACTCAGGCGTTTGTTCTCTCTCTCTCTCCACCCATCACACACACACACACACACTCTCGTTGAGTTTTCTGTCAGCAAGAGCGATCGAGCAGAACAAAGAAAACAACTAGAGAAATGAAGTGATGAGTTTCATCACGTATCAAGTGTCAGTCGATCATCACGAGGACATATTCCCTTTTAGAGAATAATTATTCAACTTTGAAGCTCTTTCCAATCACACCAGAGGAGCGACGGCCGTCCAGTGTGTTATTGTGGAAAGTGGCGTGAGCTCATGCTTGCACTCGCGCAGACCTCACACTCGATCTCTCGCGGCCGAGAGAAGCTGCGGGACGCTTCTGGAAACTGCCGGACTGAGTCGTTGTGGACGCAGAGGACTCTAGTGAAATATATAATTGAGTGTGGAAATTAATTCCATGTTTTCTTATAATATTACCAAGTGGCAGCATATATACAGTATATTGAGAATAGCAGAGGGCCTAACACCGATCCTTGTGGTACTCCATAGTCTACTGACGTTATCTTCGATTTTTCCCCATTTAAACCAAGCGTGCCGCACAAGCCCTCAAAAGTGAAGCCAAAACGTCTCGACCGGTCCTAGTATAGCTCATAACCCCCGCCTCCCCATGTTATTCAATGGGACGCGAGACCAATTAAATTACACTTCACATGTCCTTTTTCCAAAGTGTCATTTGCTGTAGTTTCTATCACGTTGATGTGATTTCAAGTGTTCGTTTTTAAAATAAGTTTGTTTTTAGTTAGTTATGTGATGATAAAAACGGTGCTCTGACATCATGATTGACAGCTGTGATTGACAGGTTCTCTGTGCGAGGTAGTCACTGAAGCACCAGCGGACTTTTTTTAATAATGTTGATAATGTTGATTATTATAACGTGACATACTGTCATTCCACACGATTCTAAAGACTTCTACTGTACATTTGAGGTGGTAATATGGACATGTTAGGTGGTAATATGTACATTTGAGGTGGTAATATGGACATTTTAGGTGGTAATATGGACATGTTAGGTGGTAATATGTACATTTGAGGTGGTAATATGGACATTTTAGGTGGTAATATGGACATGTTAGGTGGTAATATGTACATTTGAGGTGGTAATATGTACATTTTAGGTGGTAATATGGACATGTTAGGTGGTAATATGTACATTTTAGGTGGTAATATGTACATTTTAGGTGCTAATATGTACATTTTAGGTGGTAATATGGACATGTTAGGTGGTAATATGTACATTTTAGGTGGTAATATGTACATTTTAGGTGCTAATATGTATATTTTAGGTGGTAATATGGACATGTTAGGCGGTAATTTGTACATTTTAGGTGGTAATATGTACATTTTAGGTGCTAATATGTACATTTTAGGTGGTAATATGGACATGTTAGGTGGTAATATGTACATTTTAGGTGGTAATATGTACATTTTAGGTGCTAATATGTACATTTAGGTGGTAATATGGACATGTTAGGTGGTAATATGGACATGTTAGGCGGTAATTTGTACATTTTAGGTGGTAATATGTACATTTTAGGTGGTAATTTGTATATTTTAGGTGGTAATATGTACATTTTAGGTGGTAATATGTATATTTTAGGTGGTAATATGTACATTTTAGGTGGTAATATGTACATTTTAGGTGGTAATATGTACATTTTAAGTGGTAATATGTATATTTTAGGTGGTAATATGGACATGTTAGGTGGTAATATGTACATTTTAGGTGGTAATATGTACATTTTAGGTGGTAATATGTACATTTTAGGTGGTAATATGTATATTTTAGGTGGTAATATGGACATGTTAGGTGGTAATATGTACATTTTAGGTGGTAATATGTACATTTTAGGTGGTAATATGTACATTTTAGGTGGTAATATGTATATTTTAGGTGGTAATATGGACATGTTAGGTGGTAATATGTACATTTGAGGTGGTAATATGGACATTTTAGGTGGTAATATGGACATGTTAGGTGGTAATATGTACATTTGAGGTGGTAATATGTACATTTTAGGTGGTAATACAGGGGTTGGACAATGAAACTGAAACACCTGGTTTTACAACACAATAATTTGTTAGAATGGTGAGGGCCTCATTTTGCATCCAAATACAGCACCAATTGACAGATAGAAGTCCTTCACAGTGACCAGAGGGATTATGAGCCGTTCGTCTTCCAGAACAGTGTCCAGGTCACTATATGATGCTGGTGGACTCGCTCCTCCAAAACACCTCAATAATATTCAGATCTGGTGACTGTCAGACCATGGGAGATGTTCAACGTCACTTTCATCTTCATCAAACCCTTCTGTCACAAGTCTTGCTGTGGTGCATGATCATGGTTTGAGCATCAGGTGCTCATGATCCTCCAGAAGGGTTTGGTAGTCCTCGGCAGTGTCATGTCCATCAAATACAATCAGGATTGTCATGATATTGGAGCTCAAACCATCACTGACCCACCCGTGCTTCACTCTGAAGATTGGCCGCCAGGCATATAGATGTGAAACCTCCAACATTGGCCAGTGTTTCAGTTTCATTGTCCAACCCCTGTAGATTAGTTTGTTTCCATTTACGCTCTAAGTTATCTATCTATCTGTAACAAATAATCTCTAAACCATCTTTTTTATAGTTTTAGTACTTGTTTTAAGCAGTGCATGTATAGTTAGTCTTGTGTTCAGTGTAGATGAAAGGTCCGTCCTGCGGTGAGACTGAAAGGTTTAGAAGTTGTCTGACGTTGATCCGGGCGTGAGTTCGGTGAGCGTCTGCCACTGATCACAGATTCCCTGATAAACACGGGCTGGAGAACGTGAGCTCCTCATCGCTGCGAGCCAAAGCCCAGCATTAGATCTGTGATGTGGAGTTCATTACCCGGAGATACGTGCCGATCCTCTCTTCTCCGGCATAAACCAGGGCTTAGTCGTGTTCCTGAAGTCCTGGGATCATGAGTGCAGTCGATGAAAGATTTCCTCCGAGATCCGGTCAACATTACGGATGATTGGGCTCTTTTTGATGTTAAAATAGGCTGATTTGCTTTCACACATTGTGCGAAACCATGTGTCAAAGCACTCGTTATTTTTTAATTAATAATGTCAATATTTTTATTTTAACAGGGAATCTTCTTACGCTCTAAAAAATGCTGGGTTATTTTTAAACCCAAATGTTGAGCATTTTGACTATGTTGCTGGGTTATTCATTGATTAAAAACAACCCAGCAAATGGGTTAATCTAGAAAAACCCAACCTGTCCAATATTTACCCACCACTGGGTTGCCAAATAACCCAAACTGGGTTGAACTGTAGAACTTTATCTAACATTACTCAAAGTAACATTAAAAGAATGATCATTTAAAGTTATGTGGTCTTATAATAATAATAATGCACTCTAAAAAATGCTGGTTGGTTTTAACCCAATTTTGGGTAAAATGTGGACAAACCCAGCCATTGGGTTACATTTTTAAATTACATTTTTAACCCAATGGCTGGGTTTGTCCACATTTTACCCAAAATTGGGTTAAAACAACCCAGCAAATGGGTTAATCTAGAAAAACACAACCTGCTATGTCAAAATAACCCAGCGTGTGTTCTGTCCAATATTTACCCACCACTGGGTTGCCAAATAACCCAAACTGGGTTGTTTTTAACTGTGGAACTTTATCTAACATTACTCAAAGTAACATTAACAGAATGATCATTTAAACTTATGTGGTCTAATAATGCACTCTAAAAATGATGGGTTGTTTTAACCCAATTTTGGGTAAAATGTGGACAAATCCAGCCATTGGGTTACATTTTTGAATTACATTTTTAACCCAATGGCTGGGTTTGTCCACATTTTACCCAAAATTGGGTTACAACAACCCAGCATTTTTTAGAGTGTTTTCAAAACATCAAACGTTTCAGTTGGACGTTCTTCTGATGTTTTTTAAATGTTACAGAACATTCCGAGAACATTTAAAAGTAACGTCGCAGAATTATCAAATGGAATGTTCCCGTAATGTTTGAATATTTGAAAAACTGATTTGAACATTCAGGAAAAAAACATTGGTAACACTTTGGTTCATTAGTTATGAATTATCTAACATGAACTAACAAAGATCAATACATTTGTTCTGGTATTTATTAATCTTTGCTAATGTTAGTTAATAATAATACAGCTGTTCATTCTGTGTTCATGTTAGTTCATAGTGTTCACAAATAAAAGTAAAACCTTTGATTTTTAATATCAACTAAGATTCATAAATGCTGCTAAAAGGTATTGTTCATTCTTAGTTCATGTTGAACTAATGAACTTTATTGTAAAGTGTTACCGAAACATATAATGACAACAAAACATTCTTAGAACATATTTTAGTTAGCATGAGTTTCATTTGAAATAATAAAAGCTTCGACGCCGCAGGTCTCCGACTCGACGTAACAGGGATAAATGTTCTCTATTTGTTCCAGTTTCCACTTTGCCTTTGAGCGTTGGATATCATACGAGTTTTCCTGGTTTACAGCCTTAAATAATAAACCTCATGAACACAGTGTGTGTGAACGCCGCGTCCATGCGTCTTTATAACCAATGGTGTCGTTTGTACAGTCCGTCATCAGGAGCTGATCCGAGTTCAGTGCTTGAGCCCCAGATTCATTAAAGCGTTGACTAATTAAATCAGGCAGACTAATGAAATGTTCTCCAGACATCATCTGCACGGGATTATAATGGGCGAATGGTTAGATCTGTGAGGAGAAGCTCAGTCCTGAAGCACACAACATCACAGTTCAACACCTCGAGTAATGTTGGCTGTTTCAGAACTCATCGCCGTGATGGAGACGGTTGCCAGGGCGTTGCTATCGGGTTGCTAAGGTCCTTAGAGTGGTTGCTAGGGACTGAGTCTCTGAGTTTTTCGCCTCAGCTGTTTTATCGTTCAGCAGCAGTTAACTAATTACAGTGTGTGTGTGTGTGTGTGCCAATATCAATATTCTCCATTCTGTGAAAAATATGAATTATGTATTTAGATGTTCTTCTATTTTACGTTCAACATTAAAATAACTTTATTTCTTATGATTATTTTTAAATGCTTTCTATGTAAAGCACTGATATATAATAAAGCGGCATCCGTGGACACTATTCCCCGTCCGAGTCTGTTTCACGCATCTACAAGCGAGAGCATGGGAACCTGCATGAATCTGTAGGACACCGCGAGAGCACCATGTATGGTCCGTTCCCACACACACACACACACACTCGTCTGGTCAGCTGTGAAGCTTTATCTGGGTTAGTGTGAGGATCAGCGGCTGGAGCTCTAAAGTTTCAGAGCCTCAGGAGAAGATCTCCTCAATCCCACTAGATCTCCTCTCGTTTCCATCGACTGACCTCTCCATGTCAGATCTGCCCTGCTTCACCTGTGTGTGTGTGTGTGTGTGTGTGTGTGTGTGACGTCTGTAACTGCTCCAGTATAGCGTTAACACACAGCAGCTGTGTGTCGCTCAAGCTCCATATAGACGGATAAATCCCCTGACCTCTGACCTCTCGCTTCACCTCCACCGTCTCTCTCACCTTCGTTTAATAACTCTTCACTGTAAAGTGACCTGTCAATCATCCTGTCACAGTAAAGTGACCTGTCAATCATACTGTCGCTGACCTGTCAATCATCCTGTCACAGTAAAGTGACCTGTCAATCATTTATTTAATTTATCCTGCGTCATGTATTGCATTTTCTGTTGGATTCTACTTTATCTACATCTATCGAGAAGTTCATATTGGGTCCTGTTTTTATTAGCTAGTCTTTTTCTTTCAGAGCAAAGATGACACATTTTACATACAATATAAAAAAAAAAACAACACACTCTCACTTGTTAAGTTATCCCATTTGTTCTGGAGTTTAGATCTCGGCAGTATGGAAGCTTGTTTCCGCCACAGAATGGAAAATAAAAAAAGGTAATTGCGACTTTTTATCTCACAATTCTGACTTTATTTCTCAGAATTGCGAGATATAAAGTCAGAAATGCATGATATAAAGTCGCAATTGAATGGTTATAAAGTCAGAATAGCGAGATATAAAGTCAGCATTGCTAGATATAAAGTCAGAAATGCATAATATAAAGTCGAAATTGCGGTTGTGAAGTCAGAATTGTGAGATATAAAGTCAGAATCGCAAGATATAAAGTCAGAATTGTGAGATAAACTATTCTGAGAGGAAAAAAGGTTTTTTTTCCCCTTAGTAGTGGCCTGTTCAACAAGTAGTTCAACAAACTATAGGACATGTTATTTATTTATGTTTTATTTTTTCATTTGTTTTTATCTATTTATTATCTCATGTTTTTATCTGTTTTTGGGTAAATGTGTATGTGTTGGCTACCTGTTGTGAACTAAATTGCCCCTTGGGGACATTAAAGATATTTCAACTATTTCAACTTCTGATAAGTCGCAATTGTGAGTTTAGGCTATATCTCACAATTCTGAGAAAATATGTCAGAATTTTGCAGTTATGTGAAACTCACAATTATGTGTTATAAAGTCAGAATTGAGAGATGTAAACTCGCAATTGTGAGAAAAAAGTCAGAATTGTGAGATAAAAAGTCGCAATTACCTTTTTCATTTCTCATTCTGTGGCGAAAACAAGCTTCCATAGTTTCCTTCCCCCTGCACTGCCTTGAATATTTTTGAATACTTTTTCTCAGAATTGCGACTTTATATCTCGCAATTCTGACTTCATATCTCGCAATTGTGAGATAAAAAGTCACATTTATTTATTTATCTTTAGTCAGTGGCGTAAACAAGTTTCCATACGACAGGGAATTGAATGTGCAGTGTTGTGGGAAAAAAATGTGAGTGACGACAGCTTCTGAAATGTTGACTGTTCCAAGATGGCGGACGAGTCGTCGAATGTGGCATATCTATGTGCCGTCATACCGGAGATGATTGAGAACGCTTTAAGGCCAATTTATACTTCTGCGTAGGGTGCGCGCAGTAGGTACGGCGTAGCATACGCACAGACGCGTCCCATACCGCGTACCCTTCCGCGTTGCCTGACGCGCACCTCTTCAAAAATGTAACTACACGTCGCGACGACGCGGACCGCAAGATCGGTGATTGGTCGGCTTGGTAGCGTCGTATTTCCTCATACGCATTTCCGCACGTACCTTCTCACGCATTTCCACACGTACCATCTCCTCCGACGTCTTCTCTCATTTCTGCCTTTCAGTTTTAGTAATTTCACTAAAATTAACTGTTTTTTCACCCCAATAAGCTCCAACTCCAACATGATCCACTCTCTTTCAGTCGCTATTGCTTGTAGTAACCTAGCCGCGAGGAATCTAAACACAGTGGAACATTAAAACTCTCCGCCGCCAACTAGCGTTTCGGGGCAGTACTGCAGAGCAACCAAGACCTGAACGCAGAAGTATAAATGCTCACAACGGCGTCGCCTACGTGCGAAGCCAACGCCGTACACTACGGCGTACCCTCGACGCAGAAGTATAAATTGGCCTTTACACAACAAATGACTTGATGCAAGCTTGGCCCTTCTCTATCCATCTCTTCTGGGTCTGATCGCACGACTGAAGATGACGGACAGTTCCCGAGACTCGTGATAAATCACAACATGCGTTAACGTTACTCCTGCGTCTCGGTCAATCCAGCGGTATAAATCTGAACAGCGCTTATTCACGAACACCCCTGAGTGAGTCTCCTTCCCCGCAACACACACACACATCACCTGTGTTCATTCCTGCCGTGCCACATTCATCTATCCAACGCTTTCCCTCACGGACCCACATAATAACTCAATAATAAGCGACTGGAGCCGTTTTCAGATTCATCATGTGTGCTTCAAAATATGCATACGGCATTCTTTGGAATTCATGCGAGAGATATGTGTAAAATGTTTGCCATTTTATTGGAATATTTTTGCTCGTTACTCATTTTTCTACAGTACTGACATTTATGAATCGTTTTAAAGGAGGTTGTTTGGAATTGCACACAATAAGAAAAGGTATTAAATAAAAACTATTTGTGCTTTTATTTTTATTATGATCAGCTAGCTACTTTAAGACAGGGAATTTATTTATGTTGTTCTTTTACTTGGTTGCCAATGACGCAAACGTTAAAATTGTGAGATTAGCTAATCAATACTACCTCCCAGATATAATACAGGTTCATAATTAACATGAATAATGCATCATTATAATAAAGGGTAACGGTAACCCACTAGTAATGACTCCAGTGTTATTACATCTTTCTAAAGAAACTAAGTATCTGGATCAGTATAAAGTGAAGATCATGGGAACACACTGATGACTAAAGTGTTACCAAGTCCATTGGGAATTACTATTTAAAATCTCACAAAAACCTCAAAAGCTTTCAGTCAATATTTATCAAGCTTTTCCAAATGATTTGTTCCTTTAGAAGGATGTAGTAACACTTGAGTCATTATGATATTAATTATGAACCTCAGTTCTTATTCTTCAGTGAGATATGAAATAGTTATTGATTAGCTAATCAACCAAGCACTGTTAATCAGAGTTTGTTATAGTAGTTACTTGAATGTTAATAATGTGTTACTCATTATTTCCTGCGCAGTTATTCATTAATGAAGGAACAGTGTTTTTAAACTGTTACCAGATCAGTTTTATACATCAGTTATTGAACTGAACTAAAGTGAGCTGAATGAAGCTGCCTTGAAGCAATCTGTCTTGTGTAAAGTTATATTATATGATATTATGAATGCACTTCCATGATCTTGACATAAACTCTGATGAGAAAGACTGAACACTCGCGAGTACAGACGTGTCTGAGTTGTTGAAGAGCCGCGAGCCGCGTGTTTATGAGCGATCTCTCGTAAACCCTCCAGAGAAGACCAGACACACACACACACTGGCTTCAGTGAGCACGCGCAGTTCACAGATGCGAAAGAAGTCAGACACTTCATTCATTTAATCCGAGTTATAACTGAGCCTCGTAAACGCACGGCTACGACCGCGGAGACGCCGACTCGAGGACTGGCAGATCTTACTGTAAACTCTCTGAACGCTTGCACACCAATGAGATGTTGACTCATTATCACACCCACAAATTCATATTCTGACATTATTTGCTCACAATT
Source organism: Pimephales promelas (assembly GCF_988280905.1). Classification (NCBI taxonomy): domain Eukaryota; kingdom Metazoa; phylum Chordata; class Actinopteri; order Cypriniformes; family Leuciscidae; genus Pimephales; species Pimephales promelas. Next base: position 41,626,583 of record NC_142774.1, on the reverse strand, counting down.
TTCTGTACAAACAAAGTAGGAAAAGTTAGGCTATACAAAAACACTATAGGCCTGTATTAGTATCTGTCCCGCAGTTTAGAAACAACTTGATGTAGAATCTTGAGTTTAGCGTAAACTTTTGCTAGCGCGACATTGACACGATTCAGTCGAATTCAGTAATTGAGTCGAGCTGAAGTCGTATATAATTAAAGTCATTTCATACAATAATTGATGAACTTTACAGTTTCTAAACTGAATTGCGGATCAGACTCTCTATTGTCTATATTTTCATATTTTATGAAGTTTGCATTATCTTCTATCCACCTATTTTAAAGTGCATTGTGATCTCGCCTATGGAAACGCCAATATATGCACATCAATTCTAAAACATGTGCTAATGTGCTAAATTTTAAGCAACTAACATGTCCCATAATGCACTTTTCAAGGGTTAATAAAAGTACAAAAGCTTTCAGATGGTACTAACATGTCCCATAATGCACTTTTTAAGGGTTAAAAAGGTACAAAAGCGTTTAGAAGGTACTAACATGTCCCATAATGCACTTTTTATGGGTTAAACAAAAGTACAAAAGCTTTCAGATGGTACTAACATGTCCCATAATGCACTTTTCAAGGGTTAATAAAAGTACAAAAGCTTTCAGATGGTACGAACATGTCCCATAATTTACTTTTTAAGGGTTAAAAAGGTACAAAAGTGTTTAGAAGGTACTAACATTTCCCATAATTCACTTTTTAAGGGTTAAAAAGGTACAAAAGTGTTTAGAAGGTATTAACATGTCCCATAATTCACTTTTTAAGGGTTAAAAAAAGTACAAAAGCTTTCAGATGGTACTAACATGTCCCATAACGCATTTTTTTAAGGGTTAAAAAGGTACAAAAGCATTTAGAGGGTACTAACATGTCCTATAATGCACTTTTTAAGGGTTAAAAAAAAGTACAAAAGCTTTCAGATGGTAATAACATGTCCCATAATGCACTTTTTAAGGGTTAAAAAGGTACAAAAGTGTTTAGAAGGTACTAACATGTCCCATAATTCACTTTTTAAGGGTTAAAAAAGTACAAAAGCTTTCAGATGGTACTAACATGTCCCATAATGCACTTTTTATGGGATCAAAAAAGGTACAAAGGTGTAACTTTTGAAAGGGGATCACCCCAGTGACAGCTTTTGTACTTTTTTTCTGAGAGTGTTGCTAATACTACATGATTTTCTGGATCTTGGCTTAGTTTTTCCCAGAAGTCTGTGAGGTTTTGCTTGGATCAAGCCCCACCTGTGGAGAAAGGCAGCTTTAAAACACACTGAATGCAGGTATGATCTCTGGATCTGTGTGTGTGCTGAACACTGTCGATTTATAGCACTATTTCTCTTATGGCTGGATTTACCTGTATGTATCCGTTACCTCAGATTATTTAATTGAACAGTATGATCCAGAATGAAGATAAAGGAATATCAGCTGACATTGGCACGTTTCAGTGCTTTCAAAACCTCAACTTGAAGGAAAAACTGAAGGAAAACAACACACAGATCAATGCTGCCCTCTATTGAGAGTTTAAAACACTAATTTCTCCTCATATCTTTGAACATAGCTGATTCATATAATATCCTGTGAATATCAATTGAAAAGTTTAATAAAAGTAATTTTTCCCACTAAAATAATCTTAGAGAACAGAACAGTTTCCCTAAACTCAAAAAAATCAAAAATCAATTCTCCATTTTGGGGTCAATGGTTGTTGACCTTCTTATTAGAGCCAAACTTTCACCCCATTGGACAGATGCTGTGTGATTGACAGCTCCAGGCTCCGCCCACCTCAGGCCCTGCACATGTGGCCCCTGTAAAGCTCTGGCACTGTCTGCACTCTGCAGATCCAGTCTAATTTAATACAAGTTGTTTATCACTCGCTGCGGCAGAATTACATTTTTTATTGCTTGTCTTTTATGAGTCTCTCTTGTATCTATAATTGAGAGTTTGCAGTGTTGTTAATCGTTAAAACAGCACGTGGAGGCTCTAACCAGGGCCGTATGGAGCGGCTCACGTTTGCATGGACAAAATAAAAGAAAGTATAGAAAGAAAAATATTTCCTGATATATTCGAGATTTGAGATAGGCGGTTTGTCAGATGATTTGATGTGAGACAAACTGTTATTTTCATAATGTCACTTTTGATTCACATTCAGAATATCACAAGGTAAGTGAACGAGACTCTATGTTTAAAAAACTTCAACTCCCATAATGCACCGGTGACTGCAGCACCCGGAAGTGCGATACACCGAGTCCACGCGCTGTTGTGTTTGAAAATCATGCGCTTTCTGCAGACAGGGTAAGAAACACTTTCATTATCGTAAATAGTGTAAAGTTGATAATGTATTTCTATATAATGAAGAAGGATGAGTTTAAATTTTTAACCATAACGATTACGCGTGTGTGTAGATAGACCTTACTGTCTATGGTAGAGACCCCTCGACAAAATGGTAATATTGGTGAAACATACCATGGTACTGAATGATAACAGTATTCACAAATCACTTTATGTGATAATGCAAGGCACTCCAAATTAGGGTGACCAACTGTCCTTTTTTCTTATAACAATATAACAATTTTCTGTCCATACAGAGGAGGCATAAACTACTTTAAATGTATTGAAATTAATAAGTTATCTTTGAGTAAACTTTGAGTATCATTTGAGTAGGCCCATCTGTTTGCCGGGCCGAGTGTCCTGGTTTTTGGTAATCAAAATATGGTCACCCTACTCCAAATATAATATTGCAGTAATATCATGGTACTCTGTGCTTTTCTGTGTACGTTACCATGTCAACGATACTTGGGTTAGAGAGAGAGAGAGAGAGAGAGAGAGAGTGTGTGAGTGAGTGAGTGAGTTAGTGATTGTGTTTCTGTTTATATTACATTGTGTGGACCAAATGTCCCCACAAGTATAGTAAAACCTGAAAATCACCTACATTGTGGGGTCCAGCCAGCGGTCCCCATGTGAGAGAGAGTGAGTGAGTGTGTGTTTGAGAGAGATTGTGTCTCTCTCTCTCTGTGTGTGTGTACTAGACTAGTTATGTGTATGTGTGTTTACTCATTCTATAGTAATAATGATAGATAGATAGATAGATAGATAGATAGATAGATAGATAGATAGATAGATAGATAGATAGTACCCCGGCTTTACCCCAGTATGTGAGCGTGTAACATGTAACATCTGTGTGTAAGCGCTCAGGATGATCAGCGTTACGGAGAGTCCAGATGTTGGGCATCAGGGTAATGTGAGCGGAGCTGAAGCTCACGTGTCGCTCAGACGGATGCTGCCGGAGTTATAGACTTCATTAAGACCTTGTAAACTTCTCTTCTCTTAATCTTCTCGCTTTCAGACGCTCGGGGCTTTTAACGTTCACACCATCGAGCGCTGCGGCCTGCCAAAGCCCAGAAAACACAACCATAAAACCCACAATCAAGCCGTTTGCGTGTGAAACAACACTTAAAACCAGATTGAGGACGGTTTGGTTTGGCAGCGTGAAGCGTGTAAAATCTGTGTAGAAACGTGTGGCCACCCAGCGAGCAGACTGGACTCGTGTGTGTGTGTGTGTGTGGACGTGAACCCTGTTAAAGTCAGCCTGGAATTGACAATTGATATTTTTATGGAGTTTATCATTATTGTGTTAAATTGACGTGTAATCTTGAATCAGCATCTCTTCTCTGATGACGAGGGCGGGGATTTAACCTGTCACTCACATGAGATCAGCCAATAGCAATCCACAACCATCCAATCAATTCCCCACAGACACAATCAAGCCCCGCCCACATGTGTTCTCGTTCCAGAAGCGATTCACTCGATATACGACACAATACAGGAGAACGCCACTGTCATGCCGAGTTCATCCTTACGTCACACTTTATAACACATCTCTCCCTCGCGGGTCAAAATGACCCGAAGCCCTAAAACTATAATTTTTTCTTAATAATTTTTAATGCAATTTTGTTTTTGTTATTTTATTTAACTTTAAATTAAGTGCGAAAAACTGCAATACATCGAAAATCCGCTAGAGGGCGGTCCCAAAATGGAGCAAATATCCCTTACAACTTACCAGCAAATTCAGATGGGTTGTAGCTGAGGCTACTTGGCTGAAGAGGCGGGGCCACTGGCTGGCTCAGTCTCACACAAACCCCACCCTTTTATCCATATATGGATTGGCCAGATGATGGGCGGGGCTAGGCTTTCCCAAGATTTTCCAATATGGCGCCGGCCATACCCCCCATAAACGGCTTCAAAACCGTTCTTCAGAGAGACTATGGGTGACATCACAGACTCTTTATCTATATATTTTACAGTCTATTCCTCTCACACACACACATGTACACATTATACAATATTTTTTTTTGGTAAAGTTTTATCATTTTTAGATATTTGTATGTGTACTGAAGCATTCCATTCATTCCTAAAGGGGTCAAATTTGATTAGTTACTTTTTTCGCATCCACTCTCAAACGATTAATCCCATCCAAAATGAAGCTTTGTGTTTACATAATATATGTGTGTGCACTGTGTATAATTATTCTGTATATATATAAATACACACACATGCATGCATATTTAAGAAAAAAATATTATTTATATATAATATGAATTATATATAAATCTATATACAGTATATGCATGAAAATATTTCTTAAATATATTCAAGCATGTGTGTGCATTTATATATTTATAAAATAATTATACACATTAATCGCATCCAAAATAAAAATTTGTGTTTACATAATATATGTGGGTGCACCGTGTATAATTATTTTGGATGCGATTAATCGTTTGACAGCCCTGCGTGTGTATTTGTGGTTCAAGTGCGACAAAAAAATGAGTTTCAGGTCAAAATGAATGTAGACATAATCAAATATATTTTTTCTAATATTTCAGCATTTTTAGTTTTTTCTATTCCATTCATTCCTAAGACCTGCGAGGGAAGGATTTGTTGTTGTTTTTTAGTACTTCAACGACAAAACTCCTTGAATCCATAAAAAAAATTACATTTTTTGTGTAATTGTGGTTCAAGTGTGACAAAAGTCCCCTCTGATGAACACACAACACTCAATTTTATTTATTTTTTGGGGTCAAAATGAGGGAAGGATGAGTGTTAATAACTCTTGTTGATTGGCGTTCAGACGCTGATGTTCCCGACGCCCCTGTTCGCTCCCGGCTCCTCGTTCTCCGACGTGTACGAGCCGGCCGAGGACTCCTTCCTCCTGATGGACGCGCTGGAGAGCGACGCCGGACGGCTGAAGGGAAGCAGGTGATTTACTCCAGACACACACGAGTCCACATGTGCAGTGTATCTGACATCAGAGGAGACTGTCTTCAGAAATAGAAATCGCAGTTCGATAAAAAAGTATTAATTTAAACAATGTTGATTAACAGTTTACTAGAAGGGGTGTGCATAACACCGACACGACACCTGCATAATCATTACATGACATCATAAATATGAAGGATGTTTATGACAACTGTCTTTAAGTGTCATTCGCTCAATTATGATATTTTTAATGCAAATATGACATTGTTTGAGATGTCTTAATGACAAATTGACATTAACCATTACATCATAACCTGTCAGCTAGGGTTGGGTATCGTATGAATTTGAACGATTCTGATTCCGATTCCTTGTTTCGATTCTGGCTCCTAACGATTCTCGATTCCGATTCTTTTAAGAGGCAGGGTCAAAAAAGTTTAGCTAACCTTGCTAACCAACGGCCTTTCTGAAGGAAATATTCCTTTTGTCACAAATTTTGCATTTTGCCGAGATTTCGTGATTTTTAGAAAAGTGAAGCCACACTTTGGACCGCCGACGTAAGCTACTCATGTTCGACTCGCGCGGTTATGCCAACACTTCCGGTAGACGCTTCTTCGATGGTGTTGTTCAGCGGTTTGCTCGGCGGACTGTGAATATCGAAACTAGGAATTGAAATTTGAACTTTTGAACGATTCCGGGAAAAACGAAAAGTTAGTCTCGGTTCCAAACGATACTCGATTCTCGATACCCAACCCTAGTGTCAGCTATGCTTTTGACGGGTCAGTGTGCAATCAGGCGCCTGTTATGAACACTTCGGCTGGTCATGTGACGCCTCAGAGCCGGTCTGATCTTCTGATGTGTGTGTGTTTTCAGAGCGTGTGTGTGTGTGGAGGTGGGCAGCGGATCCGGCGTCGTATCGGCCTTCCTGGCGTCTGTGATCGGCTCTGACGCGCTGTATCTGTGAGTGAAGGAGAACACACACACACACACACACACACCACGGGGTGCAGAAATAAGACACTTTCCATCTGTGTGAGTGAGCGAGTGAGTGAGTGAGTGAGTGAGTGAGCGAGAGAGTGTGATAATGAGTGAGTGAGTGTGTGAGTGAGGGAGTGAGTGAGTGAGTGAGTGAGTGAGTGAGCGAGAGAGTGTGATAATGAGTGAGTGAGTGTGAGAATGAGCGAATGAGTGAGGGAGGGAGTGAGTGAGTGAGTGAGCGAGTAAGTGAGAGAGTGTGATAATGAGTGAGTTAGTGTGTGAGTGAGGGAGGGAGTGAGTAAGTGAGTGAGTGTGAGAATGAGCGAGTGAGTGAGCGAGTGTGAGAGTGAGAGAGGGAGTAAGTGAGTGAGTGTGAGAGTGAGTGAGGGAGTGAGTGAATAAGTGAGTGAGTGAGCGAGTGAGTGAGTGAGTGAGCGAGAGTGTGATAATGAGTGAGTGAGGGAGGGAGTGAGTGAGTGAGTGAGCGAGAGAGTGTGATAATGAGTGAGTGAGTGTGTGAGTGAGGGAGGGAGTGAGTGAGTGAGTGAGTGAGCGAGAGAGTGTGATAATGAGTGAGTGAGTGTGAGAATGAGCGAATGAGTGAGGGAGGGAGTGAGTGAGTGAGTGAGCGAGTAAGTGAGAGAGTGTGATAATGAGTGAGTTAGTGTGTGAGTGAGGGAGGGAGTGAGTAAGTGAGTGAGTGTGAGAATGAGCGAGTGAGTGAGCGAGTGTGAGAGTGAGTGAGAGAGGGAGTAAGTGAGTGAGTGTGAGAGTGAGTGAATAAGTGAGTGAGTGAGCGAGTGAGTGAGTGAGTGAGTGAGCGAGAGTGTGATAATGAGTGAGTGAGGGAGGGAGTGAGTGAGTGAGTGAGCGAGAGAGTGTGATAATGAGTGAGTGAGTGTGTGAGTGAGGGAGGGAGTGAGTGAGTGAGTGAGTGAGCGAGAGAGTGTGATAATGAGTGAGTGAGTGTGAGAATGAGCGAATGAGTGAGGGAGGGAGTGAGTGAGTGAGTGAGCGAGTAAGTGAGAGAGTGTGATAATGAGTGAGTTAGTGTGTGAGTGAGGGAGGGAGTGAGTAAGTGAGTGAGTGTGAGAATGAGCGAGTGAGTGAGCGAGTGTGAGAGTGAGTGAGAGAGGGAGTAAGTGAGTGAGTGTGAGAGTGAGTGAGGGAGTGAGAGAGGGAGTGAGTGAGTAAGTGAGTGAGTGTGAGAGTGAGCGAGTGAGTGTGATAATGAGTGAGTGTGTGAGAGAGTGAGCGAGTGAGTGAGTGAGCGATTAAGTGAGAGAGTGTGATAATGAGTGAGTGTGTGAGTGAGGGAGGGAGTGAGGGAGTGAGTAAGTGAGTGAGTGTGAGAATGAGCGAGTGAGTGAGAATGAGCGAGTGAGTGAGTGAGTGAGAATGAGCGAGCGAGTCAGTGAGTGAGTGAGCGAGTGAGTGAGAGAGTGAGAGAGTGAGGGAGGGAGTGAATAAGTGAGAGAGTGTGAGAATGAGCGAGTGAGTGAGAGAGTGAGTGAGTGAGCGAGTAAGTGAGAGAGTGTGAGAATGAGCGAGTGAGGGAGAGTATGTGTGAGTCAATGTGTGTGTGTTTGACAGTGTGTGTGTGTGTGTGTGTCTGCGAGAACAGAAATCAGTGAGTTGCAAAACTAAAAGTGACTGAACTGACTCAAGCTGATCATCGATTCTGTTATTTTCCTGCTTTGAAATGATCTGTAGTGAATAAAGCTGTGTTGTGTTGTGTGTGTTGTTGTGTTGTGTGTGTTGTGCAGTTGCACTGACGTGAACCCGTCGGCTGCTCTCTACACACTCGAGACGTCGCGCCTCAACAACCTCCGTCTGCAGCCCGTCGTCACCGACCTGGTGAGAGACAGGAGCTCTTAAACACACACTCGATACGGATAGAAGTGTGAAAGCCCCGTGTTTAGACATGACCTCAGTGCAGCGAGGGGAAATTAGCCTCATTAGCTTCATTAGCTGTGTTTCCAGGTTGTGTGCACCGCAGACGCTGGTGTTCAAGCCGCGGCTTCATCTGTGTGTGTGTGTGCCGCCTGTGTTCAGGAGTTCAGGAGTTCACCGGTTCTGTCCTGTGTCACAGGTCGAGTGTCTCTTGCCGAGGTTGCTGGGAAAAGTGGACGTGCTTGTTTTCAATCCGCCGTATGTCGTCACACCGTCAGAAGAGGTAAACCAGTGTGAGGTCATGTGACCAGATTGAGCTGTTTTGATGTAATCGCAGGATTATTCCTCTAGCTGTCAGATATCTTACACACTCACAACTAATGTTAGTTTTTGATGGAAAAAAAATCTCTGAATGTGATCCTTAAAATCAAAAGTTAAAGTTAAATTCTATAAACATTAAAGTCCCCGGTAGTCAATCATTATATCCCTTAAAACTCATATTTGATCATTTAATATCTTGAATGTAACTCGGCACCCTCGCCTCATTTAGTATGTGCAGTTCTATGAATATGCAAATGAGCCCCGCCTCCACTCACTTTGTGGTTTGCTATTTGCTGATCTCATGTGAGTGACAGGTTAAAGCCCCGCCCTCGTGATCAGAGAACAGAAGAGATGCTGATTCAAGATTACACATCAATTTAAAACAATAATGAGTCAATAATTTAGAATAAACACTGCAATATTTCATAACATGTGTTTTCTGTTGACTTTTTCGCCCTTTGTCTTGCTTAGTTGAGGACAATATTTAACCCTTATGCTGCATTAGGGACATTTTTGGTCTTTTGCAGTTTAATTTCTTTGACCATTTTGGCTGTTTTAATGCAAATGGTATGAAATTTGGCAAAATTGTGACTTTTTGGATACATGTAAAAAATGTGATCCCATTTTGCAAAATATGTATAACACACACTGTGTAGATCAAATAGTAACACTCAGCACCATAAAGACCAAAAATGGCCCATTGAAACCCATTAAACCGTTGTTTAAATCAGTAATACATGAAACATGATTTTTGCACAAACATCCTTTCATTTTGAAGCAAAAGCATTATATTTGCATTATATAGTGTATTCCACCAGATGACGTCACTACATATTTATTCCCTATGGGTGGAAATGCACCTTATTTTAGGCAATAGGCAATGTTTAATAGGTGGCCATTTTTGGTCTCTAACGCGCTAAGTGGGATTTTTTGCAAAGTGGGACTGTGATAATCCAAATCTAAAGTTTTCTCTTTGCATTTAGTTTATTGAAAATAATTGAATTTTTGTGTTTTTTCCTCTTATACAAATCGATGGTTTCGCAAACAAAACTGGTAATTAAAGGGTTAAAATCCTGAAATTGAATACATTTTTGGTAGTTATGATGAGGACTGATGCTGGTTAAAAGATTTAACTTGGTAAAAGTGGAAAATAATAATAATATATAATATTTTAGGCAATGTTTAATATGTGGCCATTTTTGGTCCTTAATGCACTCAACGGTGTTAAAAATCTAATGCAGCACAAGGGTTAATATTCAGCAATATTATTGATCTCCTGCATTGACAGCATTATTTGAGAACTGAACTGAGGTGAGGATGACATCACTGTTTACTCCAGAGCGGCTCTATATATATATGAACTAAATTAATAACTTTATTATATAGAAATGAAGCATCACTGATCTGAATCTGGACTGTGAGGATATTCTCTTCTGGATACACACTTTGTTGCATTATTGTCCTGTTTTCTCTAAATCTGCCATCTGTATTGTAAAGCGCTGACTTGACTTTTGTGTGTGTGTGTGTGTGTGTTCTGCACAGGTGGGCGGTCGTGGGATCGAGGCGTCGTGGGCCGGTGGGATTCGCGGCAGGGAAGTGATGGACCGATTATTTCCCATGATTCCACAGTTGCTGTCAGACCAGGGGCTGTTCTACCTGGTGACCGTGGCAGATAATGATCCAGGTGTGTGTGTGTGTGTGTGTCACACTCGTTACATGCAAAGTGAGATATTTCAAGCCTTTATTTGTTATAATAGGCTTTATGCCGTGCGTCACGTGACCAAACCGGAAAACGGGTCTCATCGCATCCGCTTGTCAGAGAAAGTGTTAACGGCCGTAAGAACTGACTACGATATCTATGGATCTTTAAGGTAATCAGCTAACCTAACTAGTTCACTTTGTTATTGGCGTTTTATTCCATTTAAATATCTAAACGTTACTGTGAAGAATAAAAAATATAAAACGTTTAAATATTAATCTGCACATGTGAGGGATATTGGTTATGCTAATCTTTGCTCGCTCCTTTTAAGTTATCTTGAGTAAAACCGCAAAAAATTTCATGAAAAACATACAAAAGACCTGAAGCGGAACGACCTGTTTTACAGAGAATGCGGAAGTAAGTTGTGCATAAAGCCTATTGTGAGGATTATGGCTTACAGCGAGATATGAAAACCTTTTCACAATATTCTCATTTTCAATGTTGGGTTTCATAAGCTGTAATCCATAATCCTCAAAATTATAACAAATAAAGGCTTGGCTCCTATAAATGTTGGGTGCAGTTCACAGCCTCGCCACTAGATGCCGCTAGAATCGCTCTGCAGTGTGTGAGAGTGTTGATGTGACCTGTGTTGTGTGTCTTCTAGAGGAGATTGTGTCTCTGCTGGGTAAAGCTGGGCTGAACGGACACGTGTGTGTGACCCGTCAGGCCGGGCGAGAGAGGCTCTCTGTGCTACGCTTCAGTAAAGCTGACGCCGCGTCCTGAAGAGCGGATGAAGAGGCGGATGTCCCGCGTTTGTGTTTCCATGAAGTCTGCGAAGCTCACAACAAAGCAGTTCTTCATCCTCAGGGACTGATGTGTGTGTCAGACTCTCGCCGCTTCAGTTTCAGAGCTAGCATGCGTTCACTAGCGAGGATTAACCCCAGACTCAACACATGCGGTCTCCCAGAATGCCTCTGGATATTAAACAGGACTGTTTCTAAGTCTTGCTTGCGTTTTCTTTTTTCCACTAAAGGTCCGTTTCACACCGTAACCCGAGAAAAGAGTCAAACGTGAACATTCAAAACCTGAACTCAAAGAGAAAACAGGATTTACTGATTTTTGTGCCGTCAAATTACATTTTTATATAATATATCTCTGTCTACAAACTTAAAAATAAAGCTATATAGAAATACTTTAATTTCAGGTTTAGTAAATATATATATATATATTTAAATTAAGTTAATCTAAAACTTAGTTAACTATAAATTATTTTGTAATTTAGTGATATATTTCAACTGTATTTCATTCCCTGAAAACTATTTTTACTATTTTTAGTTAACAGGATTTTTTAAGTCTTACTTGCAATTTATTTATTTATTTTACATAAAATGTAGATTTTACACAGAAAAGAGTCAAACATAAACATTCAAAACATAACCTAAAAGAGAAAAAGGTTAACCCCCTCAGATCTCAAGTTTCTGAAAAATATAAAAGTACATTTTCCCAGCTCATGAGGTTTCTATAAATGAAAACAAATGAAACATTTTTCGTTTTTTTTTTTTTTTTTTTTGTCCATTCCAATGGACATCAGGTCAAAACAGGTGTACTTCCCAAAATGTACCAACATGAAATAAATTAATAAACATAAAATTTGTTGGTCTATACTTTGAGCTTTTTCTCAAGGTCAAAAAAATTCCAGCAGTATACCATTTCAACTATTATTTTGAGGTTTTTGTTTTACAGATTGCACATTGTTTGTAACAAACTAAATATCTTCGAATCAATCAATCTGGTCATATTAGAGTCATTTTCTGTGTGCATCTTTCTTTTTTTAGAACAAAAACTTGAACATAACTTTAATCATAAGGTTTTTCCTTTATATATTGCACAGTTGTTTATTCATAACAAAATAAACCTAGGAATCAATCAATGCATTCATGTTAGAGTCATTTCCTGTGTGCATCCTGTGTTTTCTTGTATTTTTACAGCACTGGCAGGACGGTTGCCAGCAAGTCACTGTATTTCGATTTCCAGTAACTCTAGCTAGTCCAAGGCCGACAAAAAGGTCCATTCCATCCTTTGGCCCTCATTCCCATGGCCCTCTATCAGAATCCAGAGTTTAAAGAAGATCAGAGAAACTCAAAATTTCAATCCTGAAAAAAACCGACAGTGTTACCCCTTTCGTTTTTTTTTGTTTTTTTTTTGCGAAAAAATAAGTTTCTCCAATCTTCTTAAAACTCTGGATTATGATAGAGTGCCAAGAGACTTTGACTTCAGTGCAAAAATGGAGGCTCTAGACCCTTCCAGAGCTGAGATATTGAGATCCCGCGTAACATTTATGCCACTATAAATATCTCAATATCTCAGCTCTGGAAGGGTCTAGAGCCTCCATTTTTGCACTCAGGTCTAAGTCTCATGGCCCTCCATCAGAATCCAGAGTTTCAAGAAGAATAGAGAAAATTATTTTTTCGCACCAAAAAAAAAAAAAAAACGACAGTGGTACCCCTTTCGTTTTTTTTGGGGGGGCGAAAAATGAAGTTTCTCCATTCTCTCAAAACTCTGGATTCTGATAGAGGGCCATGAGACGTAAACCTGAGTGCAAAAATGGAAGCTCTAGACCCTTCCAGAGCTGAGATATTGAGATCCCACATAGCATTTATCCCACTATTTTTATAATGGCGTACATGCTAAGTTGGATGTCCATATCTCAGCTTTACAAGGGTCTAGAGCCTCCATTTTTGCACTCAGGTCTAAGTCTCATGCCCCTCTATCAGAATCCAGAGTTTTGAGAGGATTGGAGAAGCTTCATTTTTCGCCCGAAAAAAAAAAAAACGTAAGGGGTACCACTGTCGTTTTTTTTTTTCGGGTCGAAATTTTGAGTTTCGATATCTCAGCTCTGGAAGGGTCTAGAGCCTCCATTTTTGCACTCAGGTCTAAGTCCCATGGCCCTCTATCAGAATCCCGAGTTTTGAGAAGATTTGAGAAACTTTATTTTTCGCCCGAAAAAAAAAAAAAACGAAAGGGGTACCACTGTCGTTTTTTTTTTCGGGTCGAAATTTTGAGTTTCGATATCTCAGCTCTGGAAGGGTCTAGACTCTAGAGCCTCCATTTTTGCACTCAGGTTTAAGTCTCATGGCCCTCTATCAGAATCCAGAGTTTTGAGAGGATTGGAGAAGCTTCATTTTTCGCCCGAAAAAAAACAACGAAAGGGGTACCACTGTCGTTTTTTTTTCGGGTCGAAATTTTGAGTTTCGATATCTCAGCTCTGGAAGGGTCTAGAGCCTCCATTTTTGCACTCAGGTTTATGTCTCATGGCCCTCTATCAGAATCCAGAGTTTTGAGAGGATTGGAGAACCTTAATTTTTCGCCCCGAAAAAAAAAAAAAAACGAAAGGGGTACCACTGTCGGTTTTTTTTTTGGGTCGAAATTTTGAGTTTCGATATCTCAGCTCTGGAAGGGTCTAGAGCCTCCATTTTTGCACTCAGGTCTAAGTCTCATGGCCCTCTATCAGAATCCAGAGTTTTGAGAGGATTGGAGAAACTTCATTTTTCGCCCGAAAAAAAAACGAAAGGGGTACCACTGTCGTTTTTTTTTCGGGTCGAAATTTTGAGTTTAGATATCTCAGCTCTGGAAGGGTCTAGAGCCTCCATTTTTGCACTCAGGTTTATGTCTCATGGCCCTCTATCAGAATCCAGAGTTTTGAGAGGATTGGAGAAACTTCATTTTTCGCCCGAAAAAAAAAAACGTAAGGGGTACCACTGTCGTTTTTTTTTCGGGTCGAAATTTTGATTTTCAATATCTCAGCTCTGGAAGGGTCTAGAGCCTCCATTTTTGCACTCAGGTTTACGTCTCATGGCCCTCTATCAGAATCCAGAGTTTTGAGAGGATTGGAGAAACTTCATTTTTCACCCCCCCAAAAAAAACGAAAGGGGTGCCACTGTCGTTTTTTTTTCGGGGCGAAATTTTGAGTTTCGATATCTCAGCTCTGGAAGGGTCTAGAGCCTCCATTTTTGCACTCACGTCTAAGTCTCATGGTCCTCTAACAGAATCCAGAGTTTTGAGAGGATTGGAGAAACTTCATTTTTCGCCCCCCCCCCCCTCCCCAAAAAAAAACGAAAGGGGTACCACTGTCGTTTTTTTTTCAGGTCGAAATTTTGAGTTTCGATATCTCAGCTCTGGAAGGGTCTAGAGCCTCCATTTTTGCACTCAGGTTTAAGTCTCATGGCCCTCTATCAGAATCCAGAGTTTTGAGAGGATTGGAGAAACTTCATTTTTCGCCCGAAAAAAAAACGAAAGGGGTACCACTGTCGTTTTTTTTTCGGGTCGAAATTTTGAGTTTAGATATCTCAGCTCTGGAAGGGTCTAGAGCCTCCATTTTTGCACTCAGGTTTATGTCTCATGGCCCTCTATCAGAATCCAGAGTTTTGAGAGGATTGGAGAAACTTCATTTTTCGCCCGAAAAAAAAAACGTAAGGGGTACCACTGTCGTTTTTTTTTCGGGTCGAAATTTTGATTTTCAATATCTCAGCTCTGGAAGGGTCTAGAGCCTCCATTTTTGCACTCAGGTTTACGTCTCATGGCCCTCTATCAGAATCCAGAGTTTTGAGAGGATTGGAGAAACTTCATTTTTCACCCCCCCAAAAAAAACGAAAGGGGTGCCACTGTCGTTTTTTTTTCGGGTCGAAATTTTGAGTTTCGATATCTCAGCTCTGGAAGGGTCTAGAGCCTCCATTTTTGCACTCACGTCTAAGTCTCATGGTCCTCTATCAGAATCCAGAGTTTTGAGAGGATTGGAGAAACTTCATTTTTCGCCCCCCAAAAAAACTGAAAGGGGTACCACTGTCGTTTTTTTTTCGGGTCGAAATTTTGAGTTTCGATATCTCAGCTCTGGAAGGGTCTAGAGCCTCCATTTTTGCACTCAGGTTTACGTCTCATGGCCCTTGTTACGGCCTTTGGCCTGTTTTTGGTCGTTCCCCTGCTCCTCCTCTCTTTCAGGCTTAATTGCTAACACCTGGGAAGATGGTGCTTTAAATGGGAGCTTCTCCGCTGTATGGCTCGCTTTTTCTTGATCCGGTGGCTGAAGACTCCGACGCTGCTCGGCTAGCTGCTTCAGGCTTAGACCTCGCTCGATACGCCAGGATTTCACAGAGATGCACCTTTAAGTTTATCTGAGTTGATGTCTTTTATTTTTACATCCAACATCTGCACACACACACACCTACAACACATCCCAGCACTTACTTTACACTGCTGATGCTGACATCCATATCCCATGGTTAATTACGTTGTTTGTATTTGCGTTCGATACACAATAAACGATTATTGGCTGATGAATATTTTTTGATTCATTCTTCAAGAGGTGGCGCTGGTCCTCATGAAGCAAGGGCAAGTAGGCAGTTTGTGGATCGGAGTGGTATTTCAGGGGATTCAGAAAAAATCTGTAATTACTGTCATAAGCGAGGTCACTGTAAAAATGATTGTTATGCTCTTAAATCTCGTCCAAAGCAAGCTTTTCCTAAAGCTAATCCAGCTATGTGTGCTGTGTCTGTTGCTGACCAGGAGGTAGGTGGAGTCACTGAAAGCAATCTGGAGTTGAAATCTTATTTGCCTTTTATTACGGAAGGTTTTGTGTCTTTAAAGGGAAGTAAAGAGCAGGTGCGCATAAAGATTTTACGTGATACTGGGGCGTTTGACTCATTTATTGTAGCTGCAACATTGCAATTTTCAAATGACACCTTTGTGGGCTCAAGCATTCCTGTTGTTGGAATGGGGTTAAATGTTTTGAATGTACCACAACACAAAATGATGCTGCACTGTAATCTCTTCCAGGGCGAGGTGTCTGTTGGTGTGCGTCCAGCATTACCTGTGGATGGTGTCGCTATGATCCTGGGTAATGACATCGCCGGTGATAAAGTATGGGCTGACGTATCTCCGCCTGCCAGGGTGACGGTGACTCCTCTGGTGTGCAGTAAGCCTGATGAGAGTGAGGTACACTTTCCTGATGTGTTTTTAGTGCCTGCGCAGTAACTCGGTCAAAGCATTTGGACTGTGATCAATCTGAAGTTGTGGCCTCTGGTCCTCGCTTACTCTTACCTGTTGTTCCCTGGTCTGTTTCTCATGATGAGCTATTGCATGAGCAGGAAGCTGACAGCACTTTGAAGCCTTGTATGGATGGGTTGTGTTCTCCTGCAGAGGTCGGAAATCATTCTCATTGCTATTTTTTACATAATAATGTCTTGATGAGGAAATGGACGCCTCAGTTTGAGGGTTTTGTTGGTAATTCCATTTACCAAGTGGTTGTTCCTTTAAAGTATAGGAACACTGTGTTGCAGATTTCCCATGACCAGTCTGGACATATGGGTGTCAGGAAGACATATGACCGAGTTCTGCTGTATTTTTTTTGGCCTCGGTTGAAAAAGGATGTCTCTGCGTACATCAAGTCATGTCACACTTGTCAGTTGACAAGTAAGCCTAACCAGATTTTGAGGCCCGTTCCACTCTGTCCAATACCAGCTATCAGTCAGCCTTTTGAACATCTTCTTATTGATTGTGTTGGTCCATTACCACCATCAAAATCAGGTTCCAGGTATCTGTTGACAGTGATGTGTCAAAGTACTAGGTACCCTGTCGCCTACCCATTGAGGAGTATAACAGCCAAGTCTGTGGTTCGTGCATTGTCCCAATTTATTTCTATTTTTGGAGTTCCACGGATCATTCAGTCAGATCAAGGGTCAAATTTTTGTTCAAAATTATTTGCTCAAGTGTTGGAACAGTTGAACATAGTTCATAATTTTTCATCTGCCTATCATGCTCAAAGTCAGGGTGTTTTGGAGCGCTTTCACCAAACACTTAAGTCTATGTTGCGCTCATTGTGTGTTCAGATGCAGGGTGATTGGGAAGAGGCTTTACCGTGGATGTTGTTGGCTGCTAGAGAGGTAATTCAAGAAAGTACAGGGTTTAGTCCTAATGATCTAATTTTTGGTCATAAGGTGCGGGGTCCTCTGGCTCTGTTGCAGGACACTTGGAAGGAGGCTCAGCCTCCAAGTAATCTACTGGACTTTGTGAATGGATTCAGGTACAGGCTTTATATGTCTCAGGAATTGGCCAGGGAGAATTTGGCCAGGGCACAAACTAAAATGAAGAAACGCTATGATCGTCAGACTGAGCACAGAGAATTTCTCCCAGGTGACCAGGTTTTGGCGCTTTTGCCTGTAATTACCTCTCCGTGGGAAGCCAAATTTTCTGGACCATTCTCTGTATTAAAGAAGCTTTCTGATCAAAACTATTTAATCTCGACTCCAAATCAAAGAAAAAAGGCCAGGCTTTGCCATGTTAATCTTTTGAAGCCTTATATTTCCCGTGAGTCATCTGGAAGTGAGAGGGCGTTAAAGTTGTCCAAAGCTCATCCTGTCTGTTTGGCTATGCCATCGTCCTCTGTTGTGGTAGAGGGGGAGGATCTGTCAGGGCCTGATGAGGGTATGGTGTCTGGACGGCTGAAAAATTCGGAAGCTTTGGACCAATTAGAAAGCGTTTTGGGTCATCTAGAGTCTTGTCAGCGGGTACAGCTAGTTAAGCTGATTAGAAGTTTCCCTTGTCTATTTGGAGACACGCCATCACGTACGACTTTATTAAAACATGATATAGACGTGGAAAATGCGAAGCCAATTAGGCAAAGATTCTATCGTGTTCACCCAGAGAAGCGTAAAAACCTGGAGGCTGAGATCAAGTACATGGTTCATAATAAGATAGCAGTTCCCTCTGACTCTAGTTGGGCCTCACCATGTCTCTTGGTACCAAAGTCAGACAATACATTTCGGTTCTGTACAGATTTTCGTAAAGTGAATGCAGTTACTAAGCCTGACTCCTTCCCTCTTCCTCGTATGGAGGATTGTGTTGATCAAGTGGGGGGGGCGAAGTTTGTGACTAAGCTGGATTTACTTAAAGGTTACTGGCAGGTGCCATTGACAGACAGGGCCAGGGAGATTGCTTCTTTTATTACACCCGGGGGGCTGTACTCCTATAACGTTATGGCTTTTGGCCTACGAAATGCCCCAGCAACTTTCCAGCGCCTAATGAATTTGGTGGTGCGTGATCTGGACGGATGCGCAGTGTATTTGGATGACGTGGTGGTGTATGCTGACAACTGGGAACAACACTTGGAGCGTGTTAAAGCATTGTTTGTGCGTCTGGCTCATGCAGGTTTAACAGTGAATCTGGCAAAGTGTGAATTCGCTAGAGCCACGGTGGTCTACTTGGGTCGTGTGGTTGGCCAGGGTTCGGTGAGACCGGTGCGTGCTAAAGTGTGTGCAATTGATGACATTCCGTCTCCAACTACAAAAAAGGAACTCATGAGATTTCTCGGAATGGTGGGCTACTATAGATGTTTTTGTAGGAATTTCTCTACAGTGGTCGCACCATTAACTGATCTTCTGAAAGGGAAGACAAAGTATGTGTGGTCTCCGGTATGCCAACAGTCCTTTGAGAGGGTGAAAGCTCTAATCTCCAATGCTCCAGTTCTAGTTGCTCCTAGGTGGGATCGTGAGTTTCACCTAGAGGTGGATGCTAGCATGGCTGGGGCAGTATTGCTGCAGAGAGATGATGGAGGGGTTGATAAGCCTGTGTGTTTCTTTTCCAGGAAATTTAATCGCCATCAGCTAAACTATTCGGTCATTGAAAAGGAAACACTGGCGCTTATTTTGGCATTGCAGCATTTTAGTGTGTATCTGGGCTCTGGTCCGGTGGTAGTTTTTTCCGATCATAATCCTCTAACTTTCCTTAGCACTCTACAGACTCCTAACCAACGGCTGATGCGCTGGGCTCTTCACCTCCAGTCCTACACTTTGGACATTCGGCATATCAAGGGGCGGGACAATGTGGCGGCAGACGCTTTGTCCCGGGCTCCAAGTTGTTAGGTAAGATGTGCCTTCTTAAAAATGTTACAAACTTTCTGTTTGGGATACCTGCAGCTCAAGGGAAACCCTAGGGGTCCCTGTTTTGTTAGAGGGGGGTGTTACGGCCTTTGGCCTGTTTTTGGTCGGTCCCCTGCTCCTCCTCTCTTTCAGGCTTAATTGCTAACACCTGGGAAGATGGTGCTTTAAATGGGAGCTTCTCCGCTGTATGGCTCGCTTTTTCCTGATCCGGTGGCTGAAGACTCCGACGCTGCTCGGCTAGCTGCTTCAGGCTTAGACCTCGCTCGATACGCCAGGATTTCACAGAGATGCACCTTTAAGTTTATCTGAGTTGATGTCTTTTATTTTTACATCCAACATCTGCACACACACACACCTACAACACATCCCAGCACTTACTTTACACTGCTGATGCTGACATCCATATCCCATGATTAATTACGTTGTTTGTATTTGCGTTCGATACACAATAAATTTATGTTTGGCACCATTTGTTTATGGCATGGTCTCCCATTGATTGTTATGGCTTGGAGTCAGTCATAACAGCCCTCTATCAGAATCCAGAGTTTTGAGAGGATTGGAGAAACTTCATTTTTCACCCCAAAAAAAAAAACGAAAGGGGTACCACTGTCGTTTTTTTTCCGGGTCGAAATTTTGAGTTTCGATATCTCAGCTCTGGAAGGGTCTAGAGCCTCCATTTTTGCACCCAGGTTTACGTCTCATGGCCCTCTATCAGAATCCAGAATTTTGAGAGGATTGGAGAAACTTCATTTTTCGCCCGGAAAAAAAAAACGAAAGGGGTACCACTGTCGTTTTTTTTTTTCGGGTCGAAATTTTGAGTTTCGATATCTCAGCTCTGGAAGGGTCTAGAGCGTCCATTTTTGCACTCAGGTTTAAGTTTCATGGCCCTCTATCAGAATCCAGAGTTTTGAGAGGATTGGAGAAACTTCATTTTTCGCCCGAAAAAAAAATATGAAAGGGGTACCACTGTCGTTTTTTTTTTCGGGTCGAAATTTTGAGTTTCGATATCTCAGCTCTGGAAGGGTCTAGAGCCTCCATTTTTGCACCCAGGTTTACGTCTCATGGCCCTCTATCAGAATCCAGAGTTTTGAGAGGATTGGAGAAACTTCATTTTTCGCCCGAAAAAAAAAAACGAAAGGGGTAACACTGTCGTTTTTTTTTTTCGGGTCGAAATTTTGAGTTTCGATATCTCAGCTCTGGAAGGGTCTAGAGCGTCCATTTTTGCACTCAGGTTTAAGTCTCATGGCCCTCTATCAGAATCCAGAGTTTTGAGAGGATTGGAGAAACTTCATTTTTCGCCTCCAAAAAAACCCCGAAAGGGGTACCACTGTCGTTTTTTTTTCGGGTCGAAATTTTGCGTTTCGATATCTCAGCTCTGGAAGGGTCTAGAGCCTCCATTTTTGCACTCAGGTTTACGTCTCATGGCCCTCTATCAGAATCCAGAGTTTTGAGAGGATTGGAGAAACTTCATTTTTCGCCCGAAAAAAAAAAACGAAAGGGGTAACACTGTCGTTTTTTTTTTCGGGTCGAAATTTTGAGTTTCGATATCTCAGCTCTGGAAGGGTCTAGAGCCTCCATTTTGCACTCAGGTTTATGTCTCATGGCCCTCTATCAGAATTCAGAGTCTTGAGAGGATTGGAGAAGCTTAATTTTTCGCCCGAAAAAAAAAAAAAACGAAAGGGGTACCACTGTCGTTTTTTTTTCAGGTCGAAATTTTGAGTTTCGATATCTCAGCTCTGGAAGGGTCTAGAACCTCCATTTTTGCACTCATGTCTAAGTCTCATGGCCCTCTATCAGAATCCAGAGTTTTGAGAGGATTGGAAAAACTTCATTTTTCGCCCGAAAAAAAAAAACAAACAAAAGGGGTATCACTGTCGTTTTTTTTTTCGGGTCGAAAATTTGAGTTTTGATATCTCAGCTCTGGAAGGGTCTAGAGCCTCCATTTTTGCACTCAGGTTTACGTCTCATGGCCCTCTATCAGAATCCAGAGTTTTGAGAGGATTGGAGAAACTTCATTTTTCGCCAGAAAAAACAAAAAACAAAAGGGGTACCACTGTCTTTTTTTTTCGGGTCGAAATTTTGAGTTTCGATATCTCAGCTCTGGAAGGGTCTAGAGCCTTCATTTTTGCACTCAGGTTTAAGTCTCATGGCCCTCTATCAGAATCCAGAGTTTTGAGAGGATTGGAGAAAATTCATTTTTCGCCCCAAAAAAAAACCGAAAGGGGTACCACTGTCATTTTTTTTTTCGGGTCGAAATTTTGAGATATGATCTGGAAGGGTCTAGAGCCTCCATTTTTGCACTCAGGTCTAAAGGCTGATTTATACTTCTGCGTCGAGGGTACGCCGTAGTGTACGGCGTTGG
Organism: Pimephales promelas; assembly: GCF_988280905.1. Lineage (NCBI taxonomy): Eukaryota > Metazoa > Chordata > Actinopteri > Cypriniformes > Leuciscidae > Pimephales > Pimephales promelas. The sequence goes on along the minus strand of NC_142774.1, from coordinate 41,605,127 downwards.
CTACGCACGTAGGCGACGCCGTTGTGAGCATTTATACTTCTGCGTTCAGGTATTGGTTGCTCTGCAGTACTGCTCCGAAACGCTAGGAGGCGGCGGAGGGTTTTAATGTTCCACTGTGTTTAGATTCCTCGCGGCTAGATTACTACAAGCAATAGCGACTGAAAGAGAGTGGATCATGTTGGAGTTGGAGCTTATTGGGGTGGAAAAACAGTTCATTTTAGTGAAATTACTAAAACTGAAAGGCAGAAATGAAAGAAGACGTCGGAGGAGAAGGTACGTGCGGAAATGCGTATGAGGAAATACGATGCTACCAAGCCGACCAATCACCGATCTTGCGGTCCGCGTCGTCGCGACGTGTAGTTACATTTTTGAAGAGGTGCGCGTCAGGCAACGCGGAAGGGTACGCGGTATGGGACGCGTCTGTGCGTATGCTACGCCGTACCTACTGCGCGCACCCTACGCAGAAGTATAAATTGGCCTTAAGTCTCATGGCCCTCTATCAGAATCCAGAGTTTTGAGAGGATTGGAGAAAATTCATTTTTCGCCCCAAAAAAAAACAACGAAAGGGGTACGTATCACTGTCGTTTTTTTTTTTTTCGGGTCGCAATTTTGAGTTTCGATATCTCAGCTCTGGAAGGGTCTAGAGCCTCCATTTTTGCACTCAGGTCTAAGTCTCATGGCCCTCTATCAGAATCCAGAGTTTTGAGAGGATTGGAGAAACTTCATTTTTCGCCCAAAAAACAAAAAAAAAACAAAAGGTGTAACACTGTCGTTTTTTTTTCGGGTCGAAATTTTGAGTTTCGATATCTCAGCTCTGGAAGGATCTAAAGCCTACATTTTTGCACTCAGGTTTACGTCTCATGGCCCTCTATCAGAATCCAGAGTTTTGAGAAGATTGGAGAAACTTAATTTTTCGCCCAAAAATGAAAACAAAACAAAAGGGGTAACACTGTCGTTTTTTTTTTTTCGGGTCGAAATTTTGAGTTTCGATATCTCAGCTCTGGAAGGGTCTAGAGCCTCCATTTTTGCACTCAGGTCAAAGTCTCGTGGCCCTCTATCAGAATCCAGAGTTTTGAGAAGATTGGAGAAACTTAATTTTTCGCCCAAAAATGAAAAAAACGAAAGGGGTAACACTGTCATTTTTTTTTCTGGGCGAAATTTTGAAATTTGATATCTCAGCTCTGGAAGGGTCTAGATCATCCATTTTTGCACTCAGGTCAAAGTCTCACAGCCCTCTATCAGAATCCAGAGTTTTGAGAAGATTGGAGAAACTTAATTTTTCGCCCAAAAATGAAAAAAAACAAAAGGGGTAACACTGTCGGTTTTTTTTTCGGGTCGAAATTTTGAGTTTCGATATCTCAGCTCTGGAAGGGTCTAGAGACTCCATTTTTGCACTCAGGTCAAAGTCTCACAGCCCTCTATCATAATCCAGAGTTTTGAGAAGATTGGAGAAACTTAATTTTTCGCCCAAAAATGAAAAAAAAACAAAAGGGGTAACACTGTCGTTTTTTTTTTTCGGGTCGAAATTTTGAGTTTCGATATCTCAGCTCTGGAAGGGTCTAGAGCCTCCATTTTTGCACTCAGGTCAAAGTCTCGTGGCCCTCTATCAGAATCCGGAGTTTTGAGAAGATTGGAGAAACTTAATTTTTCGCCCAAAAATGAAAAAAAACGAAAGGGGTACCACTGTCGTTTTTTTTCTGGGCGAAATTTTGAAATTTGATATCTCAGCTCTGGAAGGGTCTAGAGCCTCCATTTTTGCACTCAGGTCAAAGTCTCACAGCCCTCTATCATAATCCAGAGTTTTGAGAAGATTGGAGAAACTTAATTTTTCGCCCAAAAATGAAAAAAACGAAAGGGGTAACACTGTCGTTTTTTTTTCTGGGCGAAATTTTGAGTTTCGATATCTCAGCTCTGGAAGGGTCTAGAGCCTCCATTTTTGCACTCAGGTCGAAGTCTCGTGGCCCTCTATCAGAATCCAGAGTTTTGAGAAGATTGGAGAAACTTAATTTTTCGCCCAAAAATGAAAAAAACGAAAGGGGTAACACTGTCGTTTTTTTTTCGGGTCGAAATTTTGAGTTTCGATATCTCAGCTCTGGAAGGGTCTAGAGCCTCCATTTTTGCACTCAGGTCAAAGTCTCACAGCCCTCTATCATAATGCAGAGTTTTGAGAAGATTGGAGAAACTTAATTTTTCGCCCAAAAATGAAAAAAACGAAAGGGGTAACACTGTCGTTTTTTTTTCTTGGCGAAATTTTGAAATTTGATATCTCAGCTCTGGAAGGGTCTAGATCATCCATTTTTGCACTCAGGTCAAAGTCTCACAGCCCTCTATCAGAATCCAGAGTTTTGAGAAGATTGGAGAAACTTAATTTTTCGCCCAAAAATGAAAAAAAAAACGAAATGGGTAACACTGTCGTTTTTTTTTGGGGTCGAATTTTTGAGTTTCGATATCTCAGCTCTGGAAGGGTCTAGAGCCTCCATTTTTGCACTCAGGTCAAAGTCTCACAGCCCTCTATCATAATCCAGAGTTTTGAGAAGATTGGAGAAACTTAATTTTTCGCCCAAAAATGAAAAAAACGAAAGGGGTAACACTGTCGTTTTTTTTTCTGGGCAAAATTTTGAAATTTGATATCTCAGCTCTGGAAGGGTCTAGATCATCCATTTTTGCACTCAGGTCAAAGTCTCACAGCCCTCTATCAGAATCCAGAGTTTTGAGAAGATTGGAGAAACTTAATTTTTCGCCCAAAAATGAAAAAAAAACAAAAGGGGTAACACTGTCGTTTTTTTTTTTTCGGGTCGAAATTTTGAGTTTCGATATCTCAGCTCTGGAAGGGTCTAGAGCCTCCATTTTTGCACTCAGGTCAAAGTCTCACAGCCCTCTATCATAATCCAGAGTTTTGAGAAGATTGGAGAAACTTAATTTTTCGCCCAAAAATGAAAAAAAACAAAAGGGGTAACACTGTCGTTTTTTTTTTCGGGTCGAAATTTTGAGTTTCGATATCTCAGCTCTGGAAGGGTCTAGAGCCTCCATTTTTGCACTCAGGTCAAAGTCTTGTGGCCCTCTATCAGAATCCAGAGTTTTGAGAAGATTGGAGAAACTTAATTTTTCGCCCAAAAATGAAAAAAAACAAAAGGGGTAACACTGTCGTTTTTTTTTCGGGTCGAAATTATGAGTTTCGATATCTCAGCTCTGGAAGGGTCTAGAGCCTCCATTTTTGCACTCAGGTCAAAGTCTCGTGGCCCTCTATCATAATCCAGAGTTTTGAGAAAATTGGAGAAACTTAATTTTTCACCCAAAAATGAAAAAAAAAAACGAAAGGGGTAACACTGTCGTTTTTTTTTCGGGTCGAAATTTTGAGTTTCGATATCTCAGCTCTGGAAGGGTCTAGAGCCGCCATTTTTGCACTCAGGTCAAAGTCTCACAGCCCTCTATCATAATCCAGAGTGTTGAGAAGATTGGAGAAACTTAATTTTTCGCCCAAAAATGAAAAAAAACGAAAGGGGTAACACTGTCGTTTTTTTTGGGGTCGAAATTTTGCGTTTCGATATCTCAGCTCTGGAAGGGTCTAGAGCCTCCATTTTTGCACTCAGGTCAAAGTCTCACAGCCCTCTATCATAATCCAGAGTTTTGAGAAGATTGGAGAAACTTAATTTTTCGCCCAAAAATGAAAAAAAACAAAAGGGGTAACACTGTCGTTTTTTTTTTTTCGGGTCGAAATTTTGAGTTTCGATATCTCAGCTCTGGAAGGGTCTAGAGCCTCCATTTTTGCACTCAGGTCAAAGTCTCACAGCCCTCTATCATAATCCAGAGTTTTGAGAAGATTGGAGAAACTTAATTTTTCGCCCAAAAATGAAAAAAACGAAAGGGGTAACACTGTCGTTTTTTTTTCTGGGCGAAATTTTGAAATTTGATATCTCAGCTCTGGAAGGGTCTAGATCATCCATTTTTGCACTCAGGTCAAAGTCTCACAGCCCTCTATCATAATCCAGAGTTTTGAGAAGATTGGAGAAACTTAATTTTTCGCCCAAAAATGAAAAAAAACAAAAGGGGTAACACTGTCGTTTTTTTTTCGGGTCGAAATTTTGAGTTTCGATATCTCAGCTCTGGAAGGGTCTAGAGCCTCCATTTTTGCACTCAGGTCAAAGTCTTGTGGCCCTCTATCAGAATCCAGAGTTTTGAGAAGATTGGAGAAACTTAATTTTTCGCCCAAAAATGAAAAAAAACAAAAGGGGTAACACTGTCGTTTTTTTTTCGGGTCGAAATTATGAGTTTCGATATCTCAGCTCTGGAAGGGTCTAGAGCCTCCATTTTTGCACTCAGGTCAAAGTCTCGTGGCCCTCTATCATAATCCAGAGTTTTGAGAAAATTGGAGAAACTTAATTTTTCACCCAAAAATGAAAAAAAAAAACGAAAGGGGTAACACTGTCGTTTTTTTTTCGGGTCGAAATTTTGAGTTTCGATATCTCAGCTCTGGAAGGGTCTAGAGCCGCCATTTTTGCACTCAGGTCAAAGTCTCACAGCCCTCTATCATAATCCAGAGTGTTGAGAAGATTGGAGAAACTTAATTTTTCGCCCAAAAATGAAAAAAAACGAAAGGGGTAACACTGTCGTTTTTTTTGGGGTCGAAATTTTGCGTTTCGATATCTCAGCTCTGGAAGGGTCTAGAGCCTCCATTTTTGCACTCAGGTCAAAGTCTCACAGCCCTCTATCATAATCCAGAGTTTTGAGAAGATTGGAGAAACTTAATTTTTCGCCCAAAAATGAAAAAAAACAAAAGGGGTAACACTGTCGTTTTTTTTTTTTCGGGTCGAAATTTTGAGTTTCGATATCTCAGCTCTGGAAGGGTCTAGAGCCTCCATTTTTGCACTCAGGTCAAAGTCTCACAGCCCTCTATCATAATCCAGAGTTTTGAGAAGATTGGAGAAACTTAATTTTTCGCCCAAAAATGAAAAAAACGAAAGGGGTAACACTGTCGTTTTTTTTTCTGGGCGAAATTTTGAAATTTGATATCTCAGCTCTGGAAGGGTCTAGATCATCCATTTTTGCACTCAGGTCAAAGTCTCACAGCCCTCTATCATAATCCAGAGTTTTGAGAAGATTGGAGAAACTTAATTTTTCGCCCAAAAATGAAAAAAAACAAAAGGGGTAACACTGTCGTTTTTTTTTCGGGTCGAAATTTTGAGTTTCGATATCTCAGCTCTGGAAGGGTCTAGAGCCTCCATTTTTGCACTCAGGTCAAAGTCTCACAGCCCTCTATCATAATCCAGAGTTTTGAGAAGATTGGAGAAACTTAATTTTTCGCCCAAAAATGAAAAAAATCAAAAGGGGTAACACTGTCGCTTTTTTTTTTCGGGTCGAAATTTTGAGTTTCGATATCTCAGCTCTGGAAGGGTCTAGAGCCTCCATTTTTGCACTCAGGTCAAAGTCTCACAGCCCTCTATCATAATCCAGAGTTTTGAGAAGATTGGAGAAACTTAATTTTTCGCCCAAAAATGAAAAAAAAAACAAAAGGGGTAACACTGTCGTTTTTTTTTCTGGGCGAAATTTTGAAATTTGATATCTCAGCTCTGGAAGGGTCTAGAGCCTCCATTTTTGCACTCAGGTCAAAGTCTCGTGGCCCTCTATCAGAATCCAGAGTTTTGAGAAGATTGGAGAAACTTAGATTTTCGCCCAAAAATGAAAAAAAACAAAAGGGGTAACACTGTCGTTTTTTTTTCGGGTCGAAATTTTGAGTTTCGATATCTCAGCTCTGGAAGGGTCTAGAGCCTCCATTTTTGCACTCAGGTCAAAGTCTCGTGGCCCTCTATCATAATCCAGAGTGTTGAGAAGATTGGAGAAACTTAATTTTTCGCCCAAAAATGAAAAAAAACGAAAGGGGTAACACTGTCGTTTTTTTTTGGGGTCGAAATTTTGCGTTTCGATATCTCAGCTCTGGAAGGGTCTAGAGCCTCCATTTTTGCACTCAGGTCAAAGTCTCACAGCCCTCTATCATAATCCAGAGTTTTGAGAAGATTGGAGAAACTTAATTTTTCGCCCAAAAATGAAAAAAAACAAAAGGGGTAACACTGTCGTTTTTTTTTTTTTTCGGGTCGAAATTTTGAGTTTCGATATCTCAGCTCTGGAAGGGTCTAGAGCCTCCATTTTTGCACTCAGGTCAAAGTCTCACAGCCCTCTATCATAATCCAGAGTTTTGAGAAGATTGGAGAAACTTAATTTTTCGCCCAAAAATGAAAAAAAAACAAAAGGGGTAACACTGTCGTTTTTTTTTCGGGTCGAAATTTTGAGTTTCGATATCTCAGCTCTGGAAGGGTCTAGAGCCTCCATTTTTGCACTCAGGTCAAAGTCTCGTGGCCCTCTATCATAATCCAGAGTGTTGAGAAGATTGGAGAAACTTAATTTTTCGCCCAAAAATGAAAAAAAAACGAAAGGGGTAACACTGTCGTTTTTTTTTGGGGTCGAAATTTTGCGTTTCGATATCTCAGCTCTGGAAGGGTCTAGAGCCTCCATTTTTGCACTCAGGTCAAAGTCTCACAGCCCTCTATCATAATCCAGAGTTTTGAGAAGATTGGAGAAACTTAATTTTTCGCCCAAAAATGAAAAAAACGAAAGGGGTAACACTGTCGTTTTTTTTTCTGGGCGAAATTTTGAAATTTGATATCTCAGCTCTGGAAGGGTCTAGATCATCCATTTTTGCACTCAGGTCAAAGTCTCACAGCCCTCTATCATAATCCAGAGTTTTGAGAAGATTGGAGAAACTTAATTTTTCGCCCAAAAATGAAAAAAAACAAAAGGGGTAACACTGTCGTTTTTTTTTCGGGTCGAAATTTTGAGTTTCGATATCTCAGCTCTGGAAGGGTCTAGAGCCTCCATTTTTGCACTCAGGTCAAAGTCTCACAGCCCTCTATCATAATCCAGAGTTTTGAGAAGATTGGAGAAACTTAATTTTTCGCCCAAAAATGAAAAAAAACAAAAGGGGTAACACTGTCGTTTTTTTTTTCGGGTCGAAATTTTGAGTTTCGATATCTCAGCTCTGGAAGGGTCTAGAGCCTCCATTTTTGCACTCAGGTCAAAGTCTCACAGCCCTCTATCATAATCCAGAGTTTTGAGAAGATTGGAGAAACTTAATTTTTCGCCCAAAAATGAAAAAAAAACAAAAGGGGTAACACTGTCGTTTTTTTTTCTGGGTGAAATTTTGAAATTTGATATCTCAGCTCTGGAAGGGTCTAGAGCCTCCATTTTTGCACTCAGGTCAAAGTCTCGTGGCCCTCTATCATAATCCAGAGTTTTGAGAAAATTGGAGAAACTTAATTTTTCACCCAAAAATGAAAAAAAACGAAAGGGGTAACACTGTCATTTTTTTTTTCGGGTCGAAATTTTGAGTTTCGATATCTCAGCTCTGGAAGGGTCTAGAGCCGCCATTTTTGCACTCAGGTCAAAGTCTCACAGCCCTCTATCATAATCCAGAGTGTTGAGAAGATTGGAGAAACTTAATTTTTCGCCCAAAAATGAAAAAAAACGAAAGGGGTAACACTGTCGTTTTTTTTTGGGGTCGAAATTTTGCGTTTCGATATCTCAGCTCTGGAAGGGTCTAGAGCCTCCATTTTTGCACTCAGGTCAAAGTCTCACAGCCCTCTATCATAATCCAGAGTTTTGAGAAGATTGGAGAAACTTAATTTTTCGCCCAAAAATAAAAAAAAAACAAAAGGGGTAACACTGTCGGTTTTTTTTTTTTTTCGGGTCGAAATTTTGAGTTTCGATATCTCAGCTCTGGAAGGGTCTAGAGCCTCCATTTTTGCACTCAGGTCAAAGTCTCACAGCCCTCTATCATAATCCAGAGTTTTGAGAAGATTGGAGAAACTTAATTTTTCGCCCAAAAATAAAAAAAAACAAAAGGGGTAACACTGTCGTTTTTTTTTTTTCGGGTCGAAATTTTGAGTTTCGATATCTCAGCTCTGGAAGGGTCTAGAGCCTCCATTTTTGCACTCAGGTCAAAGTCTCACAGCCCTCTATCATAATCCAGAGTTTTGAGAAGATTGGAGAAACTTAATTTTTCGCCCAAAAATGAAAAAAACGAAAGGGGTAACACTGTCGTTTTTTTTTCTGGGCGAAATTTTGAAATTTGATATCTCAGCTCTGGAAGGGTCTAGATCATCCATTTTTGCACTCAGGTCAAAGTCTCACAGCCCTCTATCAGAATCCAGAGTTTTGAGAAGATTGGAGAAACTTAATTTTTCGCCCAAAAATGAAAAAAAAACAAAAGGGGTAACACTGTCGTTTTTTTTTCTGGGCGAAATTTTGAAATTTGATATCTCAGCTCTGGAAGGGTCTAGATCATCCATTTTTGCACTCAGGTCAAAGTCTCGTGGCCCTCTATCAGAATCCAGAGTTTTGAGAAGATTGGAGAAACTTAATTTTTCGCCCAAAAATGAAAAAAAACAAAAGGGGTAACACTGTCGTTTTTTTTTCGGGTCGAAATTTTGAGTTTCGATATCTCAGCTCTGGAAGGGTCTAGAGCCTCCATTTTTGCACTCAGGTCAAAGTCTCGTGGCCCTCTATCATAATCCAGAGTTTTGAGAAAATTGGAGAAACTTAATTTTTCACCCAAAAATGAAAAAAAACGAAAGGGGTAACACTGTCGTTTTTTTTTCGGGTCGAAATTTTGAGTTTCGATATCTCAGCTCTGGAAGGGTCTAGAGCCGCCATTTTTGCACTCAGGTCAAAGTCTCACAGCCCTCTATCATAATCCAGAGTGTTGAGAAGATTGGAGAAACTTAATTTTTCGCCCAAAAATGAAAAAAAACGAAAGGGGTAACACTGTCGTTTTTTTTGGGGTCGAAATTTTGCGTTTCGATATCTCAGCTCTGGAAGGGTCTAGAGCCTCCATTTTTGCACTCAGGTCAAAGTCTCACAGCCCTCTATCATAATCCAGAGTTTTGAGAAGATTGGAGAAACTTAATTTTTCGCCCAAAAATGAAAAAAAACAAAAGGGGTAACACTGTCGTTTTTTTTTTTTTCGGGTCGAAATTTTGAGTTTCGATATCTCAGCTCTGGAAGGGTCTAGAGCCTCCATTTTTGCACTCAGGTCAAAGTCTCACAGCCCTCTATCATAATCCAGAGTTTTGAGAAGATTGGAGAAACTTAATTTTTCGCCCAAAAATGAAAAAAAACGAAAGGGGTAACACTGTCGTTTTTTTTTCTGGGCGAAATTTTGCGTTTCGATATCTCAGCTCTGGAAGGGTCTAGAGCCTCCATTTTTGCACTCAGGTCAAAGTCTCACAGCCCTCTATCATAATCCAGAGTTTTGAGAAGATTGGAGAAACTTAATTTTTCGCCCAAAAATGAAAAAAAACAAAAGGGGTAACACTGTCGTTTTTTTTTTTTCGGGTCGAAATTTTGAGTTTCGATATCTCAGCTCTGGAAGGGTCTAGAGCCTCCATTTTTGCACTCAGGTCAAAGTCTCACAGCCCTCTATCATAATCCAGAGTTTTGAGAAGATTGGAGAAACTTAATTTTTCGCCCAAAAATGAAAAAAAACAAAAGGGGTAACACTGTCGTTTTTTTTTTCGGGTTGAAATTTTGAGTTTCGATATCTCAGCTCTGGAAGGGTCTAGAGCCTCCATTTTTGCACTCAGGTCAAAGTCTCACAGCCCTCTATCATAATCCAGAGTTTTGAGAAGATTGGAGAAACTTAATTTTTCGCCCAAAAATGAAAAAAAACAAAAGGGGTAACACTGTCGTTTTTTTTTTTCGGGTCGAAATTTTGAGTTTCGATATCTCAGCTCTGGAAGGGTCTAGAGCCTCCATTTTTGCACTCAGGTCAAAGTCTCACAGCCCTCTATCATAATCCAGAGTTTTGAGAAGATTGGAGAAACTTAATTTTTCGCCCAAAAATGAAAAAAAACAAAAGGGGTAACACTGTCGTTTTTTTTTCTGGGCGAAATTTTGAAATTTGATATCTCAGCTCTGGAAGGGTCTAGAGCCTCCATTTTTGCACTTAGGTCAAAGTCTCGTGGCCCTCTATCAGAATCCAGAGTTTTGAGAAGATTGGAGAAACTTAATTTTTCGCCCAAAAATGAAAAAAAACAAAAGGGGTAACACTGTCGTTTTTTTTTCGGGTCGAAATTTTGAGTTTCGATATCTCAGCTCTGGAAGGGTCTAGAGCCTCCATTTTTGCACTCAGGTCAAAGTCTCGTGGCCCTCTATCATAATCCAGAGTTTTGAGAAGATTGGAGAAACTTAATTTTTCGCCCAAAAATGAAAAAAAAACGAAAGGGGTAACACTGTCGTTTTTTTTTGGGGTCGAAATTTTGCGTTTCGATATCTCAGCTCTGGAAGGGTCTAGAGCCTCCATTTTTGCACTCAGGTCAAAGTCTCACAGCCCTCTATCATAATCCAGAGTTTTGAGAACATTGGAGAAACTTAATTTTTCGCCCAAAAATGAAAAAAAACAAAAGGGGTAACACTGTCGTTTTTTTTTCGGGTCGAAATTTTGAGTTTCGATATCTCAGCTCTGGAAGGGTCTAGAGCCTCCATTTTTGCACTCAGGTCAAAGTCTCGTGGCCCTCTATCATAATCCAGAGTGTTGAGAAGATTGGAGAAACTTAATTTTTCGCCCAAAAATGAAAAAAAAACGAAAGGGGTAACACTGTCGTTTTTTTTTGGGGTCGAAATTTTGCGTTTCGATATCTCAGCTCTGGAAGGGTCTAGAGCCTCCATTTTTGCACTCAGGTCAAAGTCTCACAGCCCTCTATCATAATCCAGAGTTTTGAGAAGATTGGAGAAACTTAATTTTTCGCCCAAAAATGAAAAAAACGAAAGGGGTAACACTGTCGTTTTTTTTTCTGGGCGAAATTTTGAAATTTGATATCTCAGCTCTGGAAGGGTCTAGATCATCCATTTTTGCACTCAGGTCAAAGTCTCACAGCCCTCTATCATAATCCAGAGTTTTGAGAAGATTGGAGAAACTTAATTTTTCGCCCAAAAATGAAAAAAAACAAAAGGGGTAACACTGTCGTTTTTTTTTCGGGTCGAAATTTTGAGTTTCGATATCTCAGCTCTGGAAGGGTCTAGAGCCTCCATTTTTGCACTCAGGTCAAAGTCTCACAGCCCTCTATCATAATCCAGAGTTTTGAGAAGATTGGAGAAACTTAATTTTTCGCCCAAAAATGAAAAAAAACAAAAGGGGTAACACTGTCGTTTTTTTTTTCGGGTCGAAATTTTGAGTTTCGATATCTCAGCTCTGGAAGGGTCTAGAGCCTCCATTTTTGCACTCAGGTCAAAGTCTCACAGCCCTCTATCATAATCCAGAGTTTTGAGAAGATTGGAGAAACTTAATTTTTCGCCCAAAAATGAAAAAAAAACAAAAGGGGTAACACTGTCGTTTTTTTTTCTGGGTGAAATTTTGAAATTTGATATCTCAGCTCTGGAAGGGTCTAGAGCCTCCATTTTTGCACTCAGGTCAAAGTCTCGTGGCCCTCTATCATAATCCAGAGTTTTGAGAAAATTGGAGAAACTTAATTTTTCACCCAAAAATGAAAAAAAACGAAAGGGGTAACACTGTCATTTTTTTTTTCGGGTCGAAATTTTGAGTTTCGATATCTCAGCTCTGGAAGGGTCTAGAGCCGCCATTTTTGCACTCAGGTCAAAGTCTCACAGCCCTCTATCATAATCCAGAGTGTTGAGAAGATTGGAGAAACTTAATTTTTCGCCCAAAAATGAAAAAAAACGAAAGGGGTAACACTGTCGTTTTTTTTTTGGGGTCGAAATTTTGCGTTTCGATATCTCAGCTCTGGAAGGGTCTAGAGCCTCCATTTTTGCACTCAGGTCAAAGTCTCACAGCCCTCTATCATAATCCAGAGTTTTGAGAAGATTGGAGAAACTTAATTTTTCGCCCAAAAATAAAAAAAAAACAAAAGGGGTAACACTGTCGGTTTTTTTTTTTTCGGGTCGAAATTTTGAGTTTCGATATCTCAGCTCTGGAAGGGTCTAGAGCCTCCATTTTTGCACTCAGGTCAAAGTCTCACAGCCCTCTATCATAATCCAGAGTTTTGAGAAGATTGGAGAAACTTAATTTTTCGCCCAAAAATAAAAAAAAACAAAAGGGGTAACACTGTCGTTTTTTTTTTTTCGGGTCGAAATTTTGAGTTTCGATATCTCAGCTCTGGAAGGGTCTAGAGCCTCCATTTTTGCACTCAGGTCAAAGTCTCACAGCCCTCTATCATAATCCAGAGTTTTGAGAAGATTGGAGAAACTTAATTTTTCGCCCAAAAATGAAAAAAACGAAAGGGGTAACACTGTCGTTTTTTTTTCTGGGCGAAATTTTGAAATTTGATATCTCAGCTCTGGAAGGGTCTAGATCATCCATTTTTGCACTCAGGTCAAAGTCTCACAGCCCTCTATCAGAATCCAGAGTTTTGAGAAGATTGGAGAAACTTAATTTTTCGCCCAAAAATGAAAAAAAAACAAAAGGGGTAACACTGTCGTTTTTTTTTCTGGGCGAAATTTTGAAATTTGATATCTCAGCTCTGGAAGGGTCTAGATCATCCATTTTTGCACTCAGGTCAAAGTCTCGTGGCCCTCTATCAGAATCCAGAGTTTTGAGAAGATTGGAGAAACTTAATTTTTCGCCCAAAAATGAAAAAAAACAAAAGGGGTAACACTGTCGTTTTTTTTTCGGGTCGAAATTTTGAGTTTCGATATCTCAGCTCTGGAAGGGTCTAGAGCCTCCATTTTTGCACTCAGGTCAAAGTCTCGTGGCCCTCTATCATAATCCAGAGTTTTGAGAAAATTGGAGAAACTTAATTTTTCACCCAAAAATGAAAAAAAACGAAAGGGGTAACACTGTCGTTTTTTTTTCGGGTCGAAATTTTGAGTTTCGATATCTCAGCTCTGGAAGGGTCTAGAGCCGCCATTTTTGCACTCAGGTCAAAGTCTCACAGCCCTCTATCATAATCCAGAGTGTTGAGAAGATTGGAGAAACTTAATTTTTCGCCCAAAAATGAAAAAAACGAAAGGGGTAACACTGTCGTTTTTTTTGGGGTCGAAATTTTGCGTTTCGATATCTCAGCTCTGGAAGGGTCTAGAGCCTCCATTTTTGCACTCAGGTCAAAGTCTCACAGCCCTCTATCATAATCCAGAGTTTTGAGAAGATTGGAGAAACTTAATTTTTCGCCCAAAAATGAAAAAAAACAAAAGGGGTAACACTGTCGTTTTTTTTTTTTTTCGGGTCGAAATTTTGAGTTTCGATATCTCAGCTCTGGAAGGGTCTAGAGCCTCCATTTTTGCACTCAGGTCAAAGTCTCACAGCCCTCTATCATAATCCAGAGTTTTGAGAAGATTGGAGAAACTTAATTTTTCGCCCAAAAATGAAAAAAAACGAAAGGGGTAACACTGTCGTTTTTTTTTCTGGGCGAAATTTTGCGTTTCGATATCTCAGCTCTGGAAGGGTCTAGAGCCTCCATTTTTGCACTCAGGTCAAAGTCTCACAGCCCTCTATCATAATCCAGAGTTTTGAGAAGATTGGAGAAACTTAATTTTTCGCCCAAAAATGAAAAAAAACAAAAGGGGTAACACTGTCGTTTTTTTTTTTTTCGGGTCGAAATTTTGAGTTTCGATATCTCAGCTCTGGAAGGGTCTAGAGCCTCCATTTTTGCACTCAGGTCAAAGTCTCACAGCCCTCTATCATAATCCAGAGTTTTGAGAAGATTGGAGAAACTTAATTTTTCGCCCAAAAATGAAAAAAAACAAAAGGGGTAACACTGTCGTTTTTTTTTCGGGTTGAAATTTTGAGTTTCGATATCTCAGCTCTGGAAGGGTCTAGAGCCTCCATTTTTGCACTCAGGTCAAAGTCTCACAGCCCTCTATCATAATCCAGAGTTTTGAGAAGATTGGAGAAACTTAATTTTTCGCCCAAAAATGAAAAAAAACAAAAGGGGTAACACTGTCGTTTTTTTTTTTCGGGTCGAAATTTTGAGTTTCGATATCTCAGCTCTGGAAGGGTCTAGAGCCTCCATTTTTGCACTCAGGTCAAAGTCTCACAGCCCTCTATCATAATCTAGAGTTTTGAGAAGATTGGAGAAACTTAATTTTTCGCCCAAAAATGAAAAAAAAACAAAAGGGGTAACACTGTCGTTTTTTTTTCTGGGCGAAATTTTGAAATTTGATATCTCAGCTCTGGAAGGGTCTAGAGCCTCCATTTTTGCACTTAGGTCAAAGTCTCGTGGCCCTCTATCAGAATCCAGAGTTTTGAGAAGATTGGAGAAACTTAATTTTTCGCCCAAAAATGAAAAAAAACAAAAGGGGTAACACTGTCGTTTTTTTTTCGGGTCGAAATTTTGAGTTTCGATATCTCAGCTCTGGAAGGGTCTAGAGCCTCCATTTTTGCACTCAGGTCAAAGTCTCGTGGCCCTCTATCATAATCCAGAGTTTTGAGAAGATTGGAGAAACTTAATTTTTCGCCCAAAAATGAAAAAAAAACGAAAGGGGTAACACTGTCGTTTTTTTTTGGGGTCGAAATTTTGCGTTTCGATATCTCAGCTCTGGAAGGGTCTAGAGCCTCCATTTTTGCACTCAGGTCAAAGTCTCACAGCCCTCTATCATAATCCAGAGTTTTGAGAAGATTGGAGAAACTTAATTTTTCGCCCAAAAATGAAAAAAACGAAAGGGGTAACACTGTCGTTTTTTTTTCTGGGCGAAATTTTGAAATTTGATATCTCAGCTCTGGAAGGGTCTAGATCATCCATTTTTGCACTCAGGTCAAAGTCTCACAGCCCTCTATCATAATCCAGAGTTTTGAGAAGATTGGAGAAACTTAATTTTTCGCCCAAAAATAAAAAAAAAACAAAAGGGGTAACACTGTCGGTTTTTTTTTTTCGGGTCGAAATTTTGAGTTTCGATATCTCAGCTCTGGAAGGGTCTAGAGCCTCCATTTTTGCACTCAGGTCAAAGTCTCACAGCCCTCTATCATAATCCAGAGTTTTGAGAAGATTGGAGAAACTTAATTTTTCGCCCAAAAATAAAAAAAAACAAAAGGGGTAACACTGTCGTTTTTTTTTTTTTCGGGTCGAAATTTTGAGTTTCGATATCTCAGCTCTGGAAGGGTCTAGAGCCTCCATTTTTGCACTCAGGTCAAAGTCTCACAGCCCTCTATCATAATCCAGAGTTTTGAGAAGATTGGAGAAACTTAATTTTTCGCCCAAAAATGAAAAAAACGAAAGGGGTAACACTGTCGTTTTTTTTTCTGGGCGAAATTTTGAAATTTGATATCTCAGCTCTGGAAGGGTCTAGATCATCCATTTTTGCACTCAGGTCAAAGTCTCACAGCCCTCTATCAGAATCCAGAGTTTTGAGAAGATTGGAGAAACTTAATTTTTCGCCCAAAAATGAAAAAAAAACAAAAGGGGTAACACTGTCGTTTTTTTTTCTGGGCGAAATTTTGAAATTTGATATCTCAGCTCTGGAAGGGTCTAGATCATCCATTTTTGCACTCAGGTCAAAGTCTCGTGGCCCTCTATCAGAATCCAGAGTTTTGAGAAGATTGGAGAAACTTAATTTTTCGCCCAAAAATGAAAAAAAACAAAAGGGGTAACACTGTCGTTTTTTTTCGGGTCGAAATTTTGAGTTTCGATATCTCAGCTCTGGAAGGGTCTAGAGCCTCCATTTTTGCACTCAGGTCAAAGTCTCGTGGCCCTCTATCATAATCCAGAGTTTTGAGAAAATTGGAGAAACTTAATTTTTCACCCAAAAATGAAAAAAAACGAAAGGGGTAACACTGTCGTTTTTTTTTCGGGTCGAAATTTTGAGTTTCGATATCTCAGCTCTGGAAGGGTCTAGAGCCGCCATTTTTGCACTCAGGTCAAAGTCTCACAGCCCTCTATCATAATCCAGAGTGTTGAGAAGATTGGAGAAACTTAATTTTTCGCCCAAAAATGAAAAAAAACGAAAGGGGTAACACTGTCGTTTTTTTTGGGGTCGAAATTTTGCGTTTCGATATCTCAGCTCTGGAAGGGTCTAGAGCCTCCATTTTTGCACTCAGGTCAAAGTCTCACAGCCCTCTATCATAATCCAGAGTTTTGAGAAGATTGGAGAAACTTAATTTTTCGCCCAAAAATGAAAAAAAACAAAAGGGGTAACACTGTCGTTTTTTTTTTTTTTCGGGTCGAAATTTTGAGTTTCGATATCTCAGCTCTGGAAGGGTCTAGAGCCTCCATTTTTGCACTCAGGTCAAAGTCTCACAGCCCTCTATCATAATCCAGAGTTTTGAGAAGATTGGAGAAACTTAATTTTTCGCCCAAAAATGAAAAAAAACGAAAGGGGTAACACTGTCGTTTTTTTTTCTGGGCGAAATTTTGCGTTTCGATATCTCAGCTCTGGAAGGGTCTAGAGCCTCCATTTTTGCACTCAGGTCAAAGTCTCACAGCCCTCTATCATAATCCAGAGTTTTGAGAAGATTGGAGAAACTTAATTTTTCGCCCAAAAATGAAAAAAAACAAAAGGGGTAACACTGTCGTTTTTTTTTTTTCGGGTCGAAATTTTGAGTTTCGATATCTCAGCTCTGGAAGGGTCTAGAGCCTCCATTTTTGCACTCAGGTCAAAGTCTCACAGCCCTCTATCATAATCCAGAGTTTCGAGAAGATTGGAGAAACTTAATTTTTCGCCCAAAAATGAAAAAAAACAAAAGGGGTAACACTGTCGTTTTTTTTTCGGGTTGAAATTTTGAGTTTCGATATCTCAGCTCTGGAAGGGTCTAGAGCCTCCATTTTTGCACTCAGGTCAAAGTCTCACAGCCCTCTATCATAATCCAGAGTTTTGAGAAGATTGGAGAAACTTAATTTTTCGCCCAAAAATGAAAAAAAACAAAAGGGGTAACACTGTCGTTTTTTTTTTTCGGGTCGAAATTTTGAGTTTCGATATCTCAGCTCTGGAAGGGTCTAGAGCCTCCATTTTTGCACTCAGGTCAAAGTCTCACAGCCCTCTATCATAATCCAGAGTTTTGAGAAGATTGGAGAAACTTAATTTTTCGCCCAAAAATGAAAAAAAACAAAAGGGGTAACACTGTCGTTTTTTTTTCTGGGCGAAATTTTGAAATTTGATATCTCAGCTCTGGAAGGGTCTAGAGCCTCCATTTTTGCACTTAGGTCAAAGTCTCGTGGCCCTCTATCAGAATCCAGAGTTTTGAGAAGATTGGAGAAACTTAATTTTTCGCCCAAAAATGAAAAAAAACAAAAGGGGTAACACTGTCGTTTTTTTTTCGGGTCGAAATTTTGAGTTTCGATATCTCAGCTCTGGAAGGGTCTAGAGCCTCCATTTTTGCACTCAGGTCAAAGTCTCGTGGCCCTCTATCATAATCCAGAGTTTTGAGAAGATTGGAGAAACTTAATTTTTCGCCCAAAAATGAAAAAAAACGAAAGGGGTAACACTGTCGTTTTTTTTTTGGGGTCGAAATTTTGCGTTTCGATATCTCAGCTCTGGAAGGGTCTAGAGGCTCCATTTTTGCACTCAGGTCAAAGTCTCACAGCCCTCTATCATAATCCAGAGTTTTGAGAAGATTGGAGAAACTTAATTTTTCGCCCAAAAATGAAAAAAAACAAAAGGGGTAACACTGTCGTTTTTTTTTTTCGGGTCGAAATTTTGAGTTTCGATATCTCAGCTCTGGAAGGGTCTAAAGCCTCCATTTTTGCACTCAGGTCAAAGTCTCACAGCCCTCTATCATAATCCAGAGTTTTGAGAAGATTGGAGAAACTTAATTTTTCGCCCAAAAATGAAAAAAACGAAAGGGGTAACACTGTCGTTTTTTTTTCTGGGCGAAATTTTGAAATTTGATATCTCAGCTCTGGAAGGGTCTAGATCATCCATTTTTGCACTCAGGTCAAAGTCTCACAGCCCTCTATCAGAATCCAGAGTTTTGAGAAGATTGGAGAAACTTAATTTTTCGCCCAAAAATGAAAAAAAACAAAAGGGGTAACACTGTCGTTTTTTTTTTCGGGTCGAAATTTTGAGTTTCGATATCTCAGCTCTGGAAGGGTCTAGAGCCTCCATTTTTGCACTCAGGTCAAAGTCTCACAGCCCTCTATCATAATCCAGAGTTTTGAGAAGATTGGAGAAACTTAATTTTTCGCCCAAAAATGAAAAAAACGAAAGGGGTAACACTGTCGTTTTTTTTTCTGGGCGAAATTTTGAAATTTGATATCTCAGCTCTGGAAGGGTCTAGATCATCCATTTTTGCACTCAGGTCAAAGTCTCACAGCCCTCTATCAGAATCCAGAGTTTTGAGAAGATTGGAGAAACTTAATTTTTCGCCCAAAAATGAAAAAAAACAAAAGGGGTAACACTGTCGTTTTTTTTTTCGGGTCGAAATTTTGAGTTTCGATATCTCAGCTCTGGAAGGGTCTAGAGCCTCCATTTTTGCACTCAGGTCAAAGTCTCACAGCCCTCTATCATAATCCAGAGTTTTGAGAAGATTGGAGAAACTTAATTTTTCGCCCAAAAATGAAAAAAAACAAAAGGGGTAACACTGTCGTTTTTTTTTTCGGGTCGAAATTTTGAGTTTCGATATCTCAGCTCTGGAAGGGTCTAGAGCCTCCATTTTTGCACTCAGGTCAAAGTCTCGTGGCCCTCTATCAGAATCCGGAGTTTTGAGAAGATTGGAGAAACTTAATTTTTCGCCCAAAAATGAAAAAAAACGAAAGGGGTACCACTGTCGTTTTTTTTTCTGGGCGAAATTTTGAAATTTGATATCTCAGCTCTGGAAGGGTCTAGAGCCTCCATTTTTGCACTCAGGTCAAAGTCTCACAGCCCTCTATCATAATCCAGAGTTTTGAGAAGATTGGAGAAACTTAATTTTTCGCCCAAAAATGAAAAAAACGAAAGGGGTAACACTGTCGTTTTTTTTTCTGGGCGAAATTTTGAGTTTCGATATCTCAGCTCTGGAAGGGTCTAGAGCCTCCATTTTTGCACTCAGGTCAAAGTCTCGTGGCCCTCTATCAGAATCCAGAGTTTTGAGAAGATTGGAGAAACTTAATTTTTCGCCCAAAAATGAAAAAAACGAAAGGGGTAACACTGTCGTTTTTTTTTCGGGTCGAAATTTTGAGTTTCGATATCTCAGCTCTGGAAGGGTCTAGAGCCTCCATTTTTGCACTCAGGTCAAAGTCTCACAGCCCTCTATCATAATCCAGAGTTTTGAGAAGATTGGAGAAACTTAATTTTTCGCCCAAAAATGAAAAAAAACACGAAAGGGGTAACACTGTCGTTTTTTTTTCTGGGCGAAATTTTGAAATTTGATATCTCAGCTCTGGAAGGGTCTAGAGCCTCCATTTTTGCACTCAGGTCAAAGTCTCGTGGCCCTCTATCAGAATCCGGAGTTTTGAGAAGATTGGAGAAACTTAATTTTTCGCCCAAAAATGAAAAAAAACGAAAGGGGTACCACTGTCGTTTTTTTTTCTGGGCGAAATTTTGAAATTTGATATCTCAGCTCTGGAAGGGTCTAGAGCCTCCATTTTTGCACTCAGGTCAAAGTCTCACAGCCCTCTATCATAATCCAGAGTTTTGAGAAGATTGGAGAAACTTAATTTTTCGCCCAAAAATGAAAAAAACGAAAGGGGTAACACTGTCGTTTTTTTTTCTGGGCGAAATTTTGAGTTTCGATATCTCAGCTCTGGAAGGGTCTAGAGCCTCCATTTTTGCACTCAGGTCAAAGTCTCGTGGCCCTCTATCAGAATCCAGAGTTTTGAGAAGATTGGAGAAACTTAATTTTTCACCCAAAAATGAAAAAAACGAAAGGGGTAACACTGTCGTTTTTTTTTCGGGTCGAAATTTTGAGTTTCGATATCTCAGCTCTGGAAGGGTCTAGAGCCTCCATTTTTGCACTCAGGTCAAAGTCTCACAGCCCTCTATCAGAATCCAGAGTTTTGAGAAGATTGGAGAAACTTAATTTTTCGCCCAAAAATGAAAAAAAACACGAAAGGGGTAACACTGTCGTTTTTTTTTCTGGGCGAAATTTTGAAATTTGATATCTCAGCTCTGGAAGGGTCTAGATCATCCATTTTTGCACTCAGGTCAAAGTCTCACAGCCCTCTATCAGAATCCAGAGTTTTGAGAAGATTGGAGAAACTTAATTTTTCGCCCAAAAATGAAAAAAAACGAAAGGGGTAACACTGTCGTTTTTTTTCGGGTCGAAATTTTGAGTTTCGATATCTCAGCTCTGGAAGGGTCTAGAGCCTCCATTTTTGCACTCAGGTCAAAGTCTCACAGCCCTCTATCATAATCCAGAGTTTTGAGAAGATTGGAGAAACTTAATTTTTCGCCCAAAAATGAAAAAAACGAAAGGGGTAACACTGTCGTTTTTTTTTTCGGGTCGAAATTTTGAGTTTTGATATCTCAGCTCTGGAAGGGTCTAGAGCCTCCATTTTTGCACTCAAGTCAAAGTCTCGTGGCCCTCTATCATAATCCAGAGTTTTGAGAAAACTGGAGAAACTTAATTTTTCACCCAAAAATGAAAAAAAACACGAAAGGGGTAACACTGTCGTTTTTTTTTTCGGGTCGAAATTTTGAGTTTCGATATCTCAGCTCTGGAAGGGTCTAGAGCCGCCAGTTTTGCACTCAGGTCAAAGTCTCACAGCCCTCTATCATAATCCAGAGTGTTGAGAAGATTGGAGAAACTTAATTTTTCGCCCAAAAATGAAAAAAAACGAAAGGGGTAACACTGTCGTTTTTTTTGGGGGTCGAAATTTTGCGTTTCGATATCTCAGCTCTGGAAGGGTCTAGAGCCTCCATTTTTGCACTCAGGTCAAAGTCTCACAGCCCTCTATCATAATCCAGAGTTTTGAGAAGATTGGAGAAACTTAATTTTTCGCCCAAAAATGAAAAAAAACAAAAGGGGTAACACTGTCGTTTTTTTTTTTCGGGTCGAAATTTTGAGTTTCGATATCTCAGCTCTGGAAGGGTCTAGAGCCTCCATTTTTGCACTCAGGTCAAAGTCTCACAGCCCTCTATCATAATCCAGAGTTTTGAGAAGATTGGAGAAACTTAATTTTTCGCCCAAAAATGAAAAAAACGAAAGGGGTAACACTGTCGTTTTTTTTTCTTGGCGAAATTTTGAAATTTGATATCTCAGCTCTGGAAGGGTCTAGATCATCCATTTTTGCACTCAGGTCAAAGTCTCACAGCCCTCTATCATAATCCAGAGTTTTGAGAAGATTGGAGAAACTTAATTTTTCGCCCAAAAATGAAAAAAAACAAAAGGGGTAACACTGTCGTTTTTTTTTCGGGTCGAAATTTTGAGTTTCGATATCTCAGCTCTGGAAGGGTCTAGAGCCTCCATTTTTGCACTCAGGTCAAAGTCTCGTGGCCCTCTATCATAATCCAGAGTGTTGAGAAGATTGGAGAAACTTAATTTTTCGCCCAAAAATGAAAAAAAACGAAAGGGGTAACACTGTCGTTTTTTTTTGGGGTCGAAATTTTGCGTTTCGATATCTCAGCTCTGGAAGGGTCTAGAGCCTCCATTTTTGCACTCAGGTCAAAGTCTCACAGCCCTCTATCATAATCCAGAGTTTTGAGAAGATTGGAGAAACTTAATTTTTCGCCCAAAAATGAAAAAAACGAAAGGGGTAACACTGTCGTTTTTTTTTCTGGGCGAAATTTTGAAATTTGATATCTCAGCTCTGGAAGGGTCTAGATCATCCATTTTTGCACTCAGGTCAAAGTCTCACAGCCCTCTATCATAATCCAGAGTTTTGAGAAGATTGGAGAAACTTAATTTTTCGCCCAAAAATGAAAAAAAACAAAAGGGGTAACACTGTCGTTTTTTTTTCGGGTCGAAATTTTGAGTTTCGATATCTCAGCTCTGGAAGGGTCTAGAGCCTCCATTTTTGCACTCAGGTCAAAGTCTCACAGCCCTCTATCATAATCCAGAGTTTTGAGAAGATTGGAGAAACTTAATTTTTCGCCCAAAAATGAAAAAAAACAAAAGGGGTAACACTGTCGTTTTTTTTTTCGGGTCGAAATTTTGAGTTTCGATATCTCAGCTCTGGAAGGGTCTAGAGCCTCCATTTTTGCACTCAGGTCAAAGTCTCACAGCCCTCTATCATAATCCAGAGTTTTGAGAAGATTGGAGAAACTTAATTTTTCGCCCAAAAATGAAAAAAAAACAAAAGGGGTAACACTGTCGTTTTTTTTTCTGGGTGAAATTTTGAAATTTGATATCTCAGCTCTGGAAGGGTCTAGAGCCTCCATTTTTGCACTCAGGTCAAAGTCTCGTGGCCCTCTATCATAATCCAGAGTTTTGAGAAAATTGGAGAAACTTAATTTTTCACCCAAAAATGAAAAAAAACGAAAGGGGTAACACTGTCATTTTTTTTTCGGGTCGAAATTTTGAGTTTCGATATCTCAGCTCTGGAAGGGTCTAGAGCCGCCATTTTTGCACTCAGGTCAAAGTCTCACAGCCCTCTATCATAATCCAGAGTTTTGAGAAGATTGGAGAAACTTAATTTTTCGCCCAAAAATGAAAAAAAACGAAAGGGGTAACACTGTCGTTTTTTTTTGGGGTCGAAATTTTGCGTTTCGATATCTCAGCTCTGGAAGGGTCTAGAGCCTCCATTTTTGCACTCAGGTCAAAGTCTCACAGCCCTCTATCATAATCCAGAGTTTTGAGAAGATTGGAGAAACTTAATTTTTCGCCCAAAAATGAAAAAAAACGAAAGGGGTAACACTGTCGTTTTTTTTTGGGGTCGAAATTTTGCGTTTCGATATCTCAGCTCTGGAAGGGTCTAGAGCCTCCATTTTTGCACTCAGGTCAAAGTCTCACAGCCCTCTATCATAATCCAGAGTTTTGAGAAGATTGGAGAAACTTAATTTTTCGCCCAAAAATAAAAAAAAAACAAAAGGGGTAACACTGTCGGTTTTTTTTTTTTCGGGTCGAAATTTTGAGTTTCGATATCTCAGCTCTGGAAGGGTCTAGAGCCTCCATTTTTGCACTCAGGTCAAAGTCTCACAGCCCTCTATCATAATCCAGAGTTTTGAGAAGATTGGAGAAACTTAATTTTTCGCCCAAAAATAAAAAAAAACAAAAGGGGTAACACTGTCGTTTTTTTTTTTTCGGGTCGAAATTTTGAGTTTCGATATCTCAGCTCTGGAAGGGTCTAGAGCCTCCATTTTTGCACTCAGGTCAAAGTCTCACAGCCCTCTATCATAATCCAGAGTTTTGAGAAGATTGGAGAAACTTAATTTTTCGCCCAAAAATGAAAAAAACGAAAGGGGTAACACTGTCGTTTTTTTTTCTGGGCGAAATTTTGAAATTTGATATCTCAGCTCTAAAAGGGTCTAGATCATCCATTTTTGCACTCAGGTCAAAGTCTCACAGCCCTCTATCATAATCCAGAGTTTTGAGAAGATTGGAGAAACTTAATTTTTCGCCCAAAAATGAAAAAAAACAAAAGGGGTAACACTGTCGTTTTTTTTTCGGGTCGAAATTTTGAGTTTCGATATCTCAGCTCTGGAAGGGTCTAGAGCCTCCATTTTTGCACTCAGGTCAAAGTCTCACAGCCCTCTATCATAATCCAGAGTTTTGAGAAGATTGGAGAAACTTAATTTTTCGCCCAAAAATGAAAAAAAACAAAAGGGGTAACACTGTCGTTTTTTTTTCGGGTCGAAATTTTGAGTTTCGATATCTCAGCTCTGGAAGGGTCTAGAGCCTCCATTTTTGCACTCAGGTCAAAGTCTCGTGGCCCTCTATCATAATCCAGAGTGTTGAGAAGATTGGAGAAACTTAATTTTTCGCCCAAAAATGAAAAAAAACGAAAGGGGTAACACTGTCGTTTTTTTTTGGGGTCGAAATTTTGCGTTTCGATATCTCAGCTCTGGAAGGGTCTAGAGCCTCCATTTTTGCACTCAGGTCAAAGTCTCACAGCCCTCTATCATAATCCAGAGTTTTGAGAAGATTGGAGAAACTTAATTTTTCGCCCAAAAATGAAAAAAACGAAAGGGGTAACACTGTCGTTTTTTTTTCTGGGCGAAATTTTGAAATTTGATATCTCAGCTCTGGAAGGGTCTAGATCATCCATTTTTGCACTCAGGTCAAAGTCTCACAGCCCTCTATCAGAATCCAGAGTTTTGAGAAGATTGGAGAAACTTAATTTTTCGCCCAAAAATGAAAAAAAACAAAAGGGGTAACACTGTCGTTTTTTTTTTCGGGTCGAAATTTTGAGTTTCGATATCTCAGCTCTGGAAGGGTCTAGAGCCTCCATTTTTGCACTCAGGTCAAAGTCTCACAGCCCTCTATCATAATCCAGAGTTTTGAGAAGATTGGAGAAACTTAATTTTTCGCCCAAAAATGAAAAAACAAAAACAAAAGGGGTAACACTGTCGTTTTTTTTTTTCGGGTCGAAATTTTGAGTTTCGATATCTC
The DNA here is from genome assembly GCF_988280905.1 of Pimephales promelas. Classification (NCBI taxonomy): domain Eukaryota; kingdom Metazoa; phylum Chordata; class Actinopteri; order Cypriniformes; family Leuciscidae; genus Pimephales; species Pimephales promelas. The sequence goes on along the minus strand of NC_142774.1, from coordinate 41,580,730 downwards.
AGCTCTGGAAGGGTCTAGAGCCTCCATTTTTGCACTCAGGTCAAAGTCTCGTGGCCCTCTATCAGAATCCGGAGTTTTGAGAAGATTGGAGAAACTTAATTTTTCGCCCAAAAATGAAAAAAAACGAAAGGGGTACCACTGTCGTTTTTTTTTCTGGGCGAAATTTTGAAATTTGATATCTCAGCTCTGGAAGGGTCTAGAGCCTCCATTTTTGCACTCAGGTCAAAGTCTCACAGCCCTCTATCATAATCCAGAGTTTTGAGAAGATTGGAGAAACTTAATTTTTCGCCCAAAAATGAAAAAAACGAAAGGGGTAACACTGTCGTTTTTTTTTCTGGGCGAAATTTTGAGTTTCGATATCTCAGCTCTGGAAGGGTCTAGAGCCTCCATTTTTGCACTCAGGTCAAAGTCTCGTGGCCCTCTATCAGAATCCAGAGTTTTGAGAAGATTGGAGAAACTTAATTTTTCGCCCAAAAATGAAAAAAACGAAAGGGGTAACACTGTCGTTTTTTTTTCGGGTCGAAATTTTGAGTTTCGATATCTCAGCTCTGGAAGGGTCTAGAGCCTCCATTTTTGCACTCAGGTCAAAGTCTCACAGCCCTCTATCAGAATCCAGAGTTTTGAGAAGATTGGAGAAACTTAATTTTTCGCCCAAAAATGAAAAAAAACACGAAAGGGGTAACACTGTCGTTTTTTTTTCTGGGCGAAATTTTGAAATTTGATATCTCAGCTCTGGAAGGGTCTAGATCATCCATTTTTGCACTCAGGTCAAAGTCTCACAGCCCTCTATCAGAATCCAGAGTTTTGAGAAGATTGGAGAAACTTAATTTTTCGCCCAAAAATGAAAAAAAACGAAAGGGGTAACACTGTCGTTTTTTTTCGGGTCGAAATTTTGAGTTTCGATATCTCAGCTCTGGAAGGGTCTAGAGCCTCCATTTTTGCACTCAGGTCAAAGTCTCACAGCCCTCTATCATAATCCAGAGTTTTGAGAAGATTGGAGAAACTTAATTTTTCGCCCAAAAATGAAAAAAACGAAAGGGGTAACACTGTCGTTTTTTTTTTCGGGTCGAAATTTTGAGTTTTGATATCTCAGCTCTGGAAGGGTCTAGAGCCTCCATTTTTGCACTCAAGTCAAAGTCTCGTGGCCCTCTATCATAATCCAGAGTTTTGAGAAAACTGGAGAAACTTAATTTTTCACCCAAAAATGAAAAAAAACACGAAAGGGGTAACACTGTCGTTTTTTTTTTCGGGTCGAAATTTTGAGTTTCGATATCTCAGCTCTGGAAGGGTCTAGAGCCGCCAGTTTTGCACTCAGGTCAAAGTCTCACAGCCCTCTATCATAATCCAGAGTGTTGAGAAGATTGGAGAAACTTAATTTTTCGCCCAAAAATGAAAAAAAACGAAAGGGGTAACACTGTCGTTTTTTTTTGGGGTCGAAATTTTGCGTTTCGATATCTCAGCTCTGGAAGGGTCTAGAGCCTCCATTTTTGCACTCAGGTCAAAGTCTCACAGCCCTCTATCATAATCCAGAGTTTTGAGAAGATTGGAGAAACTTAATTTTTCGCCCAAAAATGAAAAAAAACAAAAGGGGTAACACTGTCGTTTTTTTTTTTTCGGGTCGAAATTTTGAGTTTCGATATCTCAGCTCTGGAAGGGTCTAGAGCCTCCATTTTTGCACTCAGGTCAAAGTCTCACAGCCCTCTATCATAATCCAGAGTTTTGAGAAGATTGGAGAAACTTAATTTTTCGCCCAAAAATGAAAAAAACGAAAGGGGTAACACTGTCGTTTTTTTTCTGGGCGAAATTTTGAAATTTGATATCTCAGCTCTGGAAGGGTCTAGATCATCCATTTTTGCACTCAGGTCAAAGTCTCACAGCCCTCTATCATAATCCAGAGTTTTGAGAAGATTGGAGAAACTTAATTTTTCGCCCAAAAATGAAAAAAAACAAAAGGGGTAACACTGTCGTTTTTTTTTCGGGTCGAAATTTTGAGTTTCGATATCTCAGCTCTGGAAGGGTCTAGAGCCTCCATTTTTGCACTCAGGTCAAAGTCTCACAGCCCTCTATCATAATCCAGAGTTTTGAGAAGATTGGAGAAACTTAATTTTTCGCCCAAAAATGAAAAAAAACAAAAGGGGTAACACTGTCGTTTTTTTTTCGGGTCGAAATTTTGAGTTTCGATATCTCAGCTCTGGAAGGGTCTAGAGCCTCCATTTTTGCACTCAGGTCAAAGTCTCGTGGCCCTCTATCATAATCCAGAGTGTTGAGAAGATTGGAGAAACTTAATTTTTCGCCCAAAAATGAAAAAAAACGAAAGGGGTAACACTGTCGTTTTTTTTTGGGGTCGAAATTTTGCGTTTCGATATCTCAGCTCTGGAAGGGTCTAGAGCCTCCATTTTTGCACTCAGGTCAAAGTCTCACAGCCCTCTATCATAATCCAGAGTTTTGAGAAGATTGGAGAAACTTAATTTTTCGCCCAAAAATGAAAAAAACGAAAGGGGTAACACTGTCGTTTTTTTTTCTGGGCGAAATTTTGAAATTTGATATCTCAGCTCTGGAAGGGTCTAGATCATCCATTTTTGCACTCAGGTCAAAGTCTCACAGCCCTCTATCATAATCCAGAGTTTTGAGAAGATTGGAGAAACTTAATTTTTCGCCCAAAAATGAAAAAAACGAAAGGGGTAACACTGTCGTTTTTTTTTCTGGGCGAAATTTTGAAATTTGATATCTCAGCTCTGGAAGGGTCTAGATCATCCATTTTTGCACTCAGGTCAAAGTCTCACAGCCCTCTATCATAATCCAGAGTTTTGAGAAGATTGGAGAAACTTAATTTTTCGCCCAAAAATGAAAAAAAACAAAAGGGGTAACACTGTCGTTTTTTTTTCGGGTCGAAATTTTGAGTTTCGATATCTCAGCTCTGGAAGGGTCTAGAGCCTCCATTTTTGCACTCAGGTCAAAGTCTCACAGCCCTCTATCATAATCCAGAGTTTTGAGAAGATTGGAGAAACTTAATTTTTCGCCCAAAAATGAAAAAAAACAAAAGGGGTAACACTGTCGTTTTTTTTTTTCGGGTCGAAATTTTGAGTTTCGATATCTCAGCTCTGGAAGGGTCTAGAGCCTCCATTTTTGCACTCAGGTCAAAGTCTCACAGCCCTCTATCATAATCCAGAGTTTTGAGAAGATTGGAGAAACTTAATTTTTCGCCCAAAAATGAAAAAAAAACAAAAGGGGTAACACTGTCGTTTTTTTTTCTGGGTGAAATTTTGAAATTTGATATCTCAGCTCTGGAAGGGTCTAGAGCCTCCATTTTTGCACTCAGGTCAAAGTCTCGTGGCCCTCTATCATAATCCAGAGTTTTGAGAAAATTGGAGAAACTTAATTTTTCACCCAAAAATGAAAAAAAACGAAAGGGGTAACACTGTCATTTTTTTTTCGGGTCGAAATTTTGAGTTTCGATATCTCAGCTCTGGAAGGGTCTAGAGCCGCCATTTTTGCACTCAGGTCAAAGTCTCACAGCCCTCTATCATAATCCAGAGTGTTGAGAAGATTGGAGAAACTTAATTTTTCGCCCAAAAATGAAAAAAAACGAAAGGGGTAACACTGTCGTTTTTTTTTGGGGTCGAAATTTTGCGTTTCGATATCTCAGCTCTGGAAGGGTCTAGAGCCTCCATTTTTGCACTCAGGTCAAAGTCTCACAGCCCTCTATCATAATCCAGAGTTTTGAGAAGATTGGAGAAACTTAATTTTTCGCCCAAAAATAAAAAAAAAACAAAAGGGGTAACACTGTCGGTTTTTTTTTTTTCGGGTCGAAATTTTGAGTTTCGATATCTCAGCTCTGGAAGGGTCTAGAGCCTCCATTTTTGCACTCAGGTCAAAGTCTCACAGCCCTCTATCATAATCCAGAGTTTTGAGAAGATTGGAGAAACTTAATTTTTCGCCCAAAAATAAAAAAAAACAAAAGGGGTAACACTGTCGTTTTTTTTTTTTCGGGTCGAAATTTTGAGTTTCGATATCTCAGCTCTGGAAGGGTCTAGAGCCTCCATTTTTGCACTCAGGTCAAAGTCTCACAGCCCTCTATCATAATCCAGAGTTTTGAGAAGATTGGAGAAACTTAATTTTTCGCCCAAAAATGAAAAAAACGAAAGGGGTAACACTGTCGTTTTTTTTTCTGGGCGAAATTTTGAAATTTGATATCTCAGCTCTGGAAGGGTCTAGATCATCCATTTTTGCACTCAGGTCAAAGTCTCACAGCCCTCTATCAGAATCCAGAGTTTTGAGAAGATTGGAGAAACTTAATTTTTCGCCCAAAAATGAAAAAAAAACAAAAGGGGTAACACTGTCGTTTTTTTTTCTGGGCGAAATTTTGAAATTTGATATCTCAGCTCTGGAAGGGTCTAGATCATCCATTTTTGCACTCAGGTCAAAGTCTCGTGGCCCTCTATCAGAATCCAGAGTTTTGAGAAGATTGGAGAAACTTAATTTTTCGCCCAAAAATGAAAAAAAACAAAAGGGGTAACACTGTCGTTTTTTTTTCGGGTCGAAATTTTGAGTTTCGATATCTCAGCTCTGGAAGGGTCTAGAGCCTCCATTTTTGCACTCAGGTCAAAGTCTCGTGACCCTCTATCATAATCCAGAGTTTTGAGAAAATTGGAGAAACTTAATTTTTCACCCAAAAATGAAAAAAAACGAAAGGGGTAACACTGTCGTTTTTTTTTCGGGTCGAAATTTTGAGTTTCGATATCTCAGCTCTGGAAGGGTCTAGAGCCGCCATTTTTGCACTCAGGTCAAAGTCTCACAGCCCTCTATCATAATCCAGAGTGTTGAGAAGATTGGAGAAACTTAATTTTTCGCCCAAAAATGAAAAAAAACGAAAGGGGTAACACTGTCGTTTTTTTTGGGGTCGAAATTTTGCGTTTCGATATCTCAGCTCTGGAAGGGTCTAGAGCCTCCATTTTTGCACTCAGGTCAAAGTCTCACAGCCCTCTATCATAATCCAGAGTTTTGAGAAGATTGGAGAAACTTAATTTTTCGCCCAAAAATGAAAAAAAACAAAAGGGGTAACACTGTCGTTTTTTTTTTTTTTTCGGGTCGAAATTTTCAGTTTCGATATCTCAGCTCTGGAAGGGTCTAGAGCCTCCATTTTTGCACTCAGGTCAAAGTCTCACAGCCCTCTATCATAATCCAGAGTTTTGAGAAGATTGGAGAAACTTAATTTTTCGCCCAAAAATGAAAAAAAACAAAAGGGGTAACACTGTCGTTTTTTTTTCGGGTTGAAATTTTGAGTTTCGATATCTCAGCTCTGGAAGGGTCTAGAGCCTCCATTTTTGCACTCAGGTCAAAGTCTCACAGCCCTCTATCATAATCCAGAGTTTTGAGAAGATTGGAGAAACTTAATTTTTCGCCCAAAAATGAAAAAAAACAAAAGGGGTAACACTGTCGTTTTTTTTTTTCGGGTCGAAATTTTGAGTTTCGATATCTCAGCTCTGGAAGGGTCTAGAGCCTCCATTTTTGCACTCAGGTCAAAGTCTCACAGCCCTCTATCATAATCCAGAGTTTTGAGAAGATTGGAGAAACTTAATTTTTCGCCCAAAAATGAAAAAAAACAAAAGGGGTAACACTGTCGTTTTTTTTTCTGGGCGAAATTTTGAAATTTGATATCTCAGCTCTGGAAGGGTCTAGAGCCTCCATTTTTGCACTTAGGTCAAAGTCTCGTGGCCCTCTATCAGAATCCAGAGTTTTGAGAAGATTGGAGAAACTTAATTTTTCGCCCAAAAATGAAAAAAAACAAAAGGGGTAACACTGTCGTTTTTTTTTCGGGTCGAAATTTTGAGTTTCGATATCTCAGCTCTGGAAGGGTCTAGAGCCTCCATTTTTGCACTCAGGTCAAAGTCTCGTGGCCCTCTATCATAATCCAGAGTTTTGAGAAGATTGGAGAAACTTAATTTTTCGCCCAAAAATGAAAAAAAACGAAAGGGGTAACACTGTCGTTTTTTTTTTGGGGTCGAAATTTTGCGTTTCGATATCTCAGCTCTGGAAGGGTCTAGAGGCTCCATTTTTGCACTCAGGTCAAAGTCTCACAGCCCTCTATCATAATCCAGAGTTTTGAGAAGATTGGAGAAACTTAATTTTTCGCCCAAAAATGAAAAAAAACAAAAGGGGTAACACTGTCGTTTTTTTTTTTTCGGGTCGAAATTTTGAGTTTCGATATCTCAGCTCTGGAAGGGTCTAGAGCCTCCATTTTTGCACTCAGGTCAAAGTCTCACAGCCCTCTATCATAATCCAGAGTTTTGAGAAGATTGGAGAAACTTAATTTTTCGCCCAAAAATGAAAAAAACGAAAGGGGTAACACTGTCGTTTTTTTTTCTGGGCGAAATTTTGAAATTTGATATCTCAGCTCTGGAAGGGTCTAGATCATCCATTTTTGCACTCAGGTCAAAGTCTCACAGCCCTCTATCAGAATCCAGAGTTTTGAGAAGATTGGAGAAACTTAATTTTTCGCCCAAAAATGAAAAAAAACAAAAGGGGTAACACTGTCGTTTTTTTTTTCGGGTCGAAATTTTGAGTTTCGATATCTCAGCTCTGGAAGGGTCTAGAGCCTCCATTTTTGCACTCAGGTCAAAGTCTCACAGCCCTCTATCATAATCCAGAGTTTTGAGAAGATTGGAGAAACTTAATTTTTCGCCCAAAAATGAAAAAACAAAAACAAAAGGGGTAACACTGTCGTTTTTTTTTTTCGGGTCGAAATTTTGAGTTTCGATATCTCAGCTCTGGAAGGGTCTAGAGCCTCCATTTTTGCACTCAGGTCAAAGTCTCGTGGCCCTCTATCAGAATCCGGAGTTTTGAGAAGATTGGAGAAACTTAATTTTTCGCCCAAAAATGAAAAAAAAACGAAAGGGGTACCACTGTCGTTTTTTTTTCTGGGCGAAATTTTGAAATTTGATATCTCAGCTCTGGAAGGGTCTAGAGCCTCCATTTTTGCACTCAGGTCAAAGTCTCACAGCCCTCTATCATAATCCAGAGTTTTGAGAAGATTGGAGAAACTTAATTTTTCGCCCAAAAATGAAAAAAACGAAAGGGGTAACACTGTCGTTTTTTTTTCTGGGCGAAATTTTGAGTTTCGATATCTCAGCTCTGGAAGGGTCTAGAGCCTCCATTTTTGCACTCAGGTCAAAGTCTCGTGGCCCTCTATCAGAATCCAGAGTTTTGAGAAGATTGGAGAAACTTAATTTTTCGCCCAAAAATGAAAAAAACGAAAGGGGTAACACTGTCGTTTTTTTTTCGGGTCGAAATTTTGAGTTTCGATATCTCAGCTCTGGAAGGGTCTAGAGCCTCCATTTTTGCACTCAGGTCAAAGTCTCACAGCCCTCTATCATAATCCAGAGTTTTGAGAAGATTGGAGAAACTTAATTTTTCGCCCAAAAATGAAAAAAAACGAAAGGGGTAACACTGTCGTTTTTTTTTTCGGGTCGAAATTTTGAGTTTTGATATCTCAGCTCTGGAAGGGTCTAGAGCCTCCATTTTTGCACTCAAGTCAAAGTCTCGTGGCCCTCTATCATAATCCAGAGTTTTGAGAAAACTGGAGAAACTTAATTTTTCACCCAAAAATGAAAAAAAACACGAAAGGGGTAACACTGTCGTTTTTTTTTTCGGGTCGAAATTTTGAGTTTCGATATCTCAGCTCTGGAAGGGTCTAGAGCCGCCAGTTTTGCACTCAGGTCAAAGTCTCACAGCCCTCTATCATAATCCAGAGTTTTGAGAAGATTGGAGAAACTTAATTTTTCGCCCAAAAATGAAAAAAAACAAAAGGGGTAACACTGTCGTTTTTTTTTTTTCGGGTCGAAATTTTGAGTTTCGATATCTCAGCTCTGGAAGGGTCTAGAGCCTCCATTTTTGCACTCAGGTCAAAGTCTCACAGCCCTCTATCATAATCCAGAGTTTTGAGAAGATTGGAGAAACTTAATTTTTCGCCCAAAAATGAAAAAAAACAAAAGGGGTAACACTGTCGTTTTTTTTTTTTCGGGTCGAAATTTTGAGTTTCGATATCTCAGCTCTGGAAGGGTCTAGAGCCCCCATTTTTGCACTCAGGTCAAAGTCTCACAGCCCTCTATCATAATCCAGAGTTTTGAGAAGATTGGAGAAACTTAATTTTTCGCCCAAAAATGAAAAAAACGAAAGGGGTAACACTGTCGTTTTTTTTTCTGGGCGAAATTTTGAAATTTGATATCTCAGCTCTGGAAGGGTCTAGATCATCCATTTTTGCACTCAGGTCAAAGTCTCACAGCCCTCTATCATAATCCAGAGTTTTGAGAAGATTGGAGAAACTTAATTTTTCGCCCAAAAATGAAAAAAAACAAAAGGGGTAACACTGTCGTTTTTTTTTCGGGTCGAAATTTTGAGTTTCGATATCTCAGCTCTGGAAGGGTCTAGAGCCTCCATTTTTGCACTCAGGTCAAAGTCTCACAGCCCTCTATCATAATCCAGAGTTTTGAGAAGATTGGAGAAACTTAATTTTTCGCCCAAAAATGAAAAAAAAACAAAAGGGGTAACACTGTCGTTTTTTTTTTTTTCGGGTCGAAATTTTGAGTTTCGATATCTCAGCTCTGGAAGGGTCTAGAGCCTCCATTTTTGCACTCAGGTCAAAGTCTCACAGCCCTCTATCATAATCCAGAGTTTTGAGAAGATTGGAGAAACATAATTTTTCGCCCAAAAATGAAAAAAAAAACAAAAGGGGTAACACTGTCGTTTTTTTTTTCTGGGTGAAATTTTGAAATTTGATATCTCAGCTCTGGAAGGGTCTAGAGCCTCCATTTTTGCACTCAGGTCAAAGTCTCGTGGCCCTCTATCAGAATCCAGATTTTTGAGAAGATTGGAGAAACTTAATTTTTCGCCCAAAAATGAAAAAAAACAAAAGGGGTAACACTGTCGTTTTTTTTTCGGGTCGAAATTTTGAGTTCCGATATCTCAGCTCTGGAAGGGTCTAGAGCCTCCATTTTTGCACTCAGGTCAAAGTCTCGTGGCCCTCTATCATAATCCAGAGTTTTGAGAAAATTGGAGAAACTTAATTTTTCACCCAAAAATGAAAAAAAACGAAAGGGGTAACACTGTCGTTTTTTTTTCGGGTCGAAATTTTGAGTTTCGATATCTCAGCTCTGGAAGGGTCTAGAGCCGCCATTTTTGCACTCAGGTCAAAGTCTCACAGCCCTCTATCATAATCCAGAGTGTTGAGAAGATTGGAGAAACTTAATTTTTCGCCCAAAAATGAAAAAAAACGAAAGGGGTAACACTGTCGTTTTTTTTGGGGTCGAAATTTTGCGTTTCGATATCTCAGCTCTGGAAGGGTCTAGAGCCTCCATTTTTGCACTCAGGTCAAAGTCTCACAGCCCTCTATCATAATCCAGAGTTTTGAGAAGATTGGAGAAACTTAATTTTTCGCCCAAAAATGAAAAAAAACAAAAGGGGTAACACTGTCGTTTTTTTTTTTCGGGTCGAAATTTTGAGTTTCGATATCTCAGCTCTGGAAGGGTCTAGAGCCTCCATTTTTGCACTCAGGTCAAAGTCTCACAGCCCTCTATCATAATCCAGAGTTTTGAGAAGATTGGAGAAACTTAATTTTTCGCCCAAAAATGAAAAAAACGAAAGGGGTAACACTGTCGTTTTTTTTTCTGGGCGAAATTTTGAAATTTGATATCTCAGCTCTGGAAGGGTCTAGATCATCCATTTTTGCACTCAGGTCAAAGTCTCACAGCCCTCTATCATAATCCAGAGTTTTGAGAAGATTGGAGAAACTTAATTTTTCGCCCAAAAATGAAAAAAAACAAAAGGGGTAACACTGTCGTTTTTTTTTCGGGTTAAAATTTTGAGTTTCGATATCTCAGCTCTGGAAGGGTCTAGAGCCTCCATTTTTGCACTCAGGTCAAAGTCTCACAGCCCTCTATCATAATCCAGAGTTTTGAGAAGATTGGAGAAACTTAATTTTTCGCCCAAAAATGAAAAAAAAACAAAAGGGGTAACACTGTCGTTTTTTTTTCGGGTCGAAATTTTGAGTTTCGATATCTCAGCTCTGGAAGGGTCTAGAGCCTCCATTTTTGCACTCAGGTCAAAGTCTCACAGCCCTCTATCATAATCCAGAGTTTTGAGAAGATTGGAGAAACTTAATTTTTCGCCCAAAAATGAAAAAAACGAAAGGGGTAACACTGTCGTTTTTTTTTCTGGGCGAAATTTTGAAATTTGATATCTCAGCTCTGGAAGGCTCTAGATCATCCATTTTTGCACTCAGGTCAAAGTCTCACAGCCCTCTATCAGAATCCAGAGTTTTGAGAAGATTGGAGAAACTTAATTTTTCGCCCAAAAATGAAAAAAAAACAAAAGGGGTAACACTGTCGTTTTTTTTTTCGGGTCGAAATTTTGAGTTTCGATATCTCAGCTCTGGAAGGGTCTAGAGCCTCAATTTTTGCACTCAGGTCAAAGTCTCACAGCCCTCTATCATAATCCAGAGTTTTGAGAAGATTGGAGAAACTTAATTTTTCGCCCAAAAATGAAAAAAAACAAAAGGGGTAACACTGTCGTTTTTTTTTCGGGTCGAAATTTTGAGTTTCGATATCTCAGCTCTGGAAGGGTCTAGAGCCTCCATTTTTGCACTCAGGTCAAAGTCTCACAGCCCTCTATCATAATCCAGAGTTTTGAGAAGATTGGAGAAACTTAATTTTTCGCCCAAAAATGAAAAAAACGAAAGGGGTAACACTGTGGTTTTTTTTCTGGGCGAAATTTTGAAATTTGATATCTCAGCTCTGGAAGGGTCTAGATCATCCATTTTTGCACTCAGGTCAAAGTCTCACAGCCCTCTATCAGAATCCAGAGTTTTGAGAAGATTGGAGAAACTTAATTTTTCGCCCAAAAATGAAAAAAAACAAAAGGGGTAACACTGTCCTTTTTTTTTCGGGCCGAAATTTTGAGTTTCGATATCTCAGCTCTGGAAGGGTCTAGAGCCTCCATTTTTGCACTCAGGTCAAAGTCTCGTGGCCCTCTATCAGAATCCGGAGTTTTGAGAAGATTGGAGAAACTTAATTTTTCGCCCAAAAATGAAAAAAAAACGAAAGGGGTAACACTGTCGTTTTTATTTTTCGGGTCGAAATTTTGAGTTTCGATATCTCAGCTCTGGAAGGGTCTAGAGCCTCCATTTTTGCACTCAGGTCAAAGTCTCACAGCCCTCTATCATAATCCAGAGTTTTGAGAAGATTGGAGAAACTTAATTTTTCGCCCAAAAATGAAAAAAACGAAAGGGGTAACACTGTCGTTTTTTTTTCTGGGCGAAATTTTGAAATTTGATATCTCAGCTCTGGAAGGGTCTAGATCATCCATTTTTGCACTCAGGTCAAAGTCTCACAGCCCTCTATCAGAATCCAGAGTTTTGAGAAGATTGGAGAAACTTAATTTTTTGCCCAAAAATGAAAAAAAAACGAAAGGGGTAACACTGTCGTTTTTTTTTCGGGTCGAAATTTTGAGTTTCGATATCTCAGCTCTGGAAGGGTCTAGAGCCTCCATTTTTGCACTCAGGTCAAAGTCTCACAGCCCTCTATCATAATCCAGAGTTTTGAGAAGATTGGAGAAACTTAATTTTTCGCCCAAAAATGAAAAAAACGAAAGGGGTAACACTGTCGTTTTTTTTTCTGGGCGAAATTTTGAAATTTGATATCTCAGCTCTGGAAGGCTCTAGATCATCCATTTTTGCACTCAGGTCAAAGTCTCACAGCCCTCTATCAGAATCCAGAGTTTTGAGAAGATTGGAGAAACTTAATTTTTCGCCCAAAAATGAAAAAAAAACAAAAGGGGTAACACTGTCGTTTTTTTTTTCGGGTCGAAATTTTGAGTTTCGATATCTCAGCTCTGGAAGGGTCTAGAGCCTCAATTTTTGCACTCAGGTCAAAGTCTCACAGCCCTCTATCATAATCCAGAGTTTTGAGAAGATTGGAGAAACTTAATTTTTCGCCCAAAAATGAAAAAAAACAAAAGGGGTAACACTGTCGTTTTTTTTTCGGGTCGAAATTTTGAGTTTCGATATCTCAGCTCTGGAAGGGTCTAGAGCCTCCATTTTTGCACTCAGGTCAAAGTCTCACAGCCCTCTATCATAATCCAGAGTTTTGAGAAGATTGGAGAAACTTAATTTTTCGCCCAAAAATGAAAAAAACGAAAGGGGTAACACTGTCGTTTTTTTTTCTGGGCGAAATTTTGAAATTTGATATCTCAGCTCTGGAAGGCTCTAGATCATCCATTTTTGCACTCAGGTCAAAGTCTCACAGCCCTCTATCAGAATCCAGAGTTTTGAGAAGATTGGAGAAACTTAATTTTTCGCCCAAAAATGAAAAAAAAACAAAAGGGGTAACACTGTCGTTTTTTTTTTCGGGTCGAAATTTTGAGTTTCGATATCTCAGCTCTGGAAGGGTCTAGAGCCTCCATTTTTGCACTCAGGTCAAAGTCTCACAGCCCTCTATCATAATCCAGAGTTTTGAGAAGATTGGAGAAACTTAATTTTTCGCCCAAAAATGAAAAAAACAAAAGGGGTAACACTGTCGTTTTTTTTTCTGGGCGAAATTTTGAAATTTGATATCTCAGCTCTGGAAGGGTCTAGAGCCTCCATTTTTGCACTTAGGTCAAAGTCTCGTGGCCCTCTATCAGAATCCAGAGTTTTGAGAAGATTGGAGAAACTTAATTTTTCGCCCAAAAATGAAAAAAAACGAAAGGGGTAACACTGTCGTTTTTTTTGGGGGTCGAAATTTTGCGTTTCGAAATCTCAGCTCTGGAAGGGTCTAGAGGCTCCATTTTTGCACTCAGGTCAAAGTCTCACAGCCCTCTATCATAATCCAGAGTTTTGAGAAGATTGGAGAAACTTAATTTTTCGCCCAAAAATGAAAAAAAACAAAAGGGGTAACACTGTCGTTTTTTTTTTCTGGGCGAAATTTTGAAATTTGATATCTCAGCTCTGGAAGGGTCTAGATCATCCATTTTTGCACTCAGGTCAAAGTCTCACAGCCGTCTATCAGAATCCAGAGTTTTGAGAAGACTGGAGAAACTTAATTTTTCGCCCAAAAATGAAAAAAACGAAAGGGGTAACACTGTGGTTTTTTTTCTGGGCGAAATTTTGAAATTTGATATCTCAGCTCTGGAAGGGTCTAGATCATCCATTTTTGCACTCAGGTCAAAGTCTCACAGCCCTCTATCAGAATCCAGAGTTTTGAGAAGATTGGAGAAACTTAATTTTTCGCCCAAAAATGAAAAAAAACAAAAGGGGTAACACTGTCCTTTTTTTTTCGGGCCGAAATTTTGAGTTTCGATATCTCAGCTCTGGAAGGGTCTAGAGCCTCCATTTTTGCACTCAGGTCAAAGTCTCGTGGCCCTCTATCAGAATCCGGAGTTTTGAGAAGATTGGAGAAACTTAATTTTTCGCCCAAAAATGAAAAAAAAACGAAAGGGGTAACACTGTCGTTTTTATTTTTCGGGTCGAAATTTTGAGTTTCGATATCTCAGCTCTGGAAGGGTCTAGAGCCTCCATTTTTGCACTCAGGTCAAAGTCTCACAGCCCTCTATCATAATCCAGAGTTTTGAGAAGATTGGAGAAACTTAATTTTTCGCCCAAAAATGAAAAAAACGAAAGGGGTAACACTGTCGTTTTTTTTTCTGGGCGAAATTTTGAAATTTGATATCTCAGCTCTGGAAGGGTCTAGATCATCCATTTTTGCACTCAGGTCAAAGTCTCACAGCCCTCTATCAGAATCCAGAGTTTTGAGAAGATTGGAGAAACTTAATTTTTTGCCCAAAAATGAAAAAAAAACGAAAGGGGTAACACTGTCGTTTTTTTTTCGGGTCGAAATTTTGAGTTTCGATATCTCAGCTCTGGAAGGGTCTAGAGCCTCCATTTTTGCACTCAGGTCAAAGTCTCACAGCCCTCTATCATAATCCAGAGTTTTGAGAAGATTGGAGAAACTTAATTTTTCGCCCAAAAATGAAAAAAACGAAAGGGGTAACACTGTCGTTTTTTTTTCTGGGCGAAATTTTGAAATTTGATATCTCAGCTCTGGAAGGCTCTAGATCATCCATTTTTGCACTCAGGTCAAAGTCTCACAGCCCTCTATCAGAATCCAGAGTTTTGAGAAGATTGGAGAAACTTAATTTTTCGCCCAAAAATGAAAAAAAAACAAAAGGGGTAACACTGTCGTTTTTTTTTTCGGGTCGAAATTTTGAGTTTCGATATCTCAGCTCTGGAAGGGTCTAGAGCCTCAATTTTTGCACTCAGGTCAAAGTCTCACAGCCCTCTATCATAATCCAGAGTTTTGAGAAGATTGGAGAAACTTAATTTTTCGCCCAAAAATGAAAAAAAACAAAAGGGGTAACACTGTCGTTTTTTTTTCGGGTCGAAATTTTGAGTTTCGATATCTCAGCTCTGGAAGGGTCTAGAGCCTCCATTTTTGCACTCAGGTCAAAGTCTCACAGCCCTCTATCATAATCCAGAGTTTTGAGAAGATTGGAGAAACTTAATTTTTCGCCCAAAAATGAAAAAAACGAAAGGGGTAACACTGTCGTTTTTTTTTCTGGGCGAAATTTTGAAATTTGATATCTCAGCTCTGGAAGGCTCTAGATCATCCATTTTTGCACTCAGGTCAAAGTCTCACAGCCCTCTATCAGAATCCAGAGTTTTGAGAAGATTGGAGAAACTTAATTTTTCGCCCAAAAATGAAAAAAAAACAAAAGGGGTAACACTGTCGTTTTTTTTTTCGGGTCGAAATTTTGAGTTTCGATATCTCAGCTCTGGAAGGGTCTAGAGCCTCAATTTTTGCACTCAGGTCAAAGTCTCACAGCCCTCTATCATAATCCAGAGTTTTGAGAAGATTGGAGAAACTTAATTTTTCGCCCAAAAATGAAAAAAAACAAAAGGGGTAACACTGTCGTTTTTTTTTCTGGGCGAAATTTTGAAATTTGATATCTCAGCTCTGGAAGGGTCTAGATCATCCAAAAATGAAAAAAAACGAAAGGGGTAACACTGTCGTTTTTTTTTCTGGGCGAAATTTTGAAATTTGATATCTCAGCTCTGGAAGGGTCTAGATCATCCATTTTTGCACTCAGGTCAAAGTCTCACAGCCCTCTATCAGAATCCAGAGTTTTGAGAAGATTGGAGAAACTTAATTTTTCGCCCAAAAATGAAAAAAAACGAAAGGGGTAACACTGTCGTTTTTTTTTTCGGGTCGAAATTTTGAGTTTCGATATCTCAGCTCTGGAAGGGTCTAGAGCCTCCATTTTTGCACTCAGGTCAAAGTCTCACAGCCCTCTATCATAATCCAGAGTTTTGAGAAGATTGGAGAAACTTAATTTTTCGCCCAAAAATGAAAAAAAAAAACGAAAGGGGTAACACTGTCGTTTTTTTTTCTGGGCGAAATTTTGAAATTTGATATCTCAGCTCTGGAAGGGTCTAGATCATCCATTTTTGCACTCAGGTCAAAGTCTCACAGCCCTCTATCAGAATCCAGAGTTTTGAGAAGATTGAAGAAACTTAATTTTTCGCCCAAAAATAAAAAAAAAACAAAAGGGGTAACACTGTCGTTTTTTTTTTCGGGTCGAAATTTTGAGTTTCGATATCTCAGCTCTGGAAGGGTCTAGAGCCTCCATTTTTGCACTCAGGTCAAAGTCTCACAGCCCTCTATCATAATCCAGAGTTTTGAGAAGATTGGAGAAACTTAATTTTTCGCCCAAAAATGAAAAAAAATGAAAGGGGTAACACTGTCGTTTTTTTTTTCGGGTCGAAATTTTGAGTTTCGATATCTCAGCTCTGGAAGGGTCTAGAGCCGCCATTTTTGCACTCAGGTCAAAGTCTCACAGCCCTCTATCATAATCCAGAGTTTTGAGAAGATTGGAGAAACTTCATTTTTCGCCCAAAAATGAAAAAAAACCGAAAGGGGTAACACTGTCGTTTTTTTTTGGGGTCGAAATTTTGCGTTTCGATATCTCAGCTCTGGAAGGGTCTAGAGCCTCCATTTTTGAACTCAGGTCAAACTCTCACAGCCCTCTATCATAATCCAGAGTTTTGAGAAGATTGGAGAAACTTAATTTTTCGCCCAAAATGAAAAAAACGAAAGGGGTAACACTGTGGTTTTTTTTTCTGGGCGAAATTTTGAAATTTGATATATCAGCTCTGGAAGGGTCTAGATCATCCATTTTTGCACTCAGGTCAAAGTCTCACAGCCCTCTTTCAGAATCCACAGTTTTGAGAAGATTGGAGAAACGTAATTTTTCGCCCAAAAATGAAAAAAACGAAAGGGGTAACACTGTCGTTTTTTTTTCGGGTCGAAATTTTGAGTTTCGATATCTCAGCTCTGGAAGGGTCTAGAGCCTCCATTTTTGCACTCAGGTCAAAGTCTCACAGCCCTCTATCATAATCCAGAGTTTTGAGAAGATTGGAGAAACTTAATTTTTCGCCCAAAAATGAAAAAAAAAACAAAAGGGGTAACACTGTCGTTTTTTTTTCTGGCGAAATTTTGAAATTTGATATCTCAGCTCTGGAAGGGTCTAGATTATCCATTTTTGCACTCAGGTCAAAGTCTCACAGCCCTCTATCAGAATCCAGAGTTTTGAGAAGATTGGAGAAACTTAATTTTTCGCCCAAAAACAAAAAAAAAAAAACAAAAGGGGTAACACTGTCGTTTTTTTTTCGGGTCGAAATTTTGAGTTTCGATATCTCAGCTCTGGAAGGGTCTAGAGCCTCCATTTTTGCACTCAGGTCAAAGTCTCACAGCCCTCTATCAGAATCCAGAGTTTTGAGAAAATTTGAGAAACTTAATTTTTCGCCCAAAAATGAAAAAAAACGAAAGGGGTAACACTGTCGTTTTTTTTTCTGGGCGAAATTTTGAAATTTGATATCTCAGCTCTGGAAGGGTCTAGATCATCCATTTTTGCACTCAGGTCAAAGTCTCACAGCCCTCTATCAGAATCCAGAGTTTTGAGAAGACTGGAGAAACTTAATTTTTTGCCCAAAAATGAAAAAAACGAAAGGGGTAACACTGTCGTTTTTTTTTCTGGGCGAAATTTTGAAATTTGATATCTCAGCTCTGGAAGGGTCTAGAGCCTCCATTTTTGCACTCAGGTCAAAGTCTCACAGCCCTCTATCATAATCCAGAGTTTTGAGAAGATTGGAGAAACTTAATTTTTCGCCCAAAAATGAAAAAAAACAAAAGGGGTAACACTGTCGTTTTTTTTTTCGGGTCGAAATTTTGAGTTTCGATATCTCAGCTCTGGAAGGGTCTAGAGCCTCCATTTTTGCACACAGGTCAAAGTCTCACAGCCCTCTATCAGAATCCAGAGTTTTGAGAAAATTGGAGAAACTTAATTTTTCGCCCAAAAATGAAAAAAAACAAAAGGGGTAAGTAACACTGTCTTTTTTTTTTTAGGGTCGAAATTTTGAGTTTCGATATCTCAGCTCTGGAAGGGTCTAGAGCCTCCATTTTTGCACTCAGGTCAAAGTCTCGTGGCCCTCTATCAGAATCCAGAGTTTTGAGAAGATTGGAGAAACTTAATTTTTCGCCCAAAAATGAAAAAAACGAAAGGGGTAACACTGTCGTTTTTTTTTCTGGGCGAAATTTTGAAATTTGATATCTCAGCTCTGGAAGGGTCAAGATCATCCATTTTTGCACTCAGGTCAAAGTCTCACAGCCCTCTATCAGAATCCAGAGTTTTGAGAAGACTGGAGAAACTTAATTTTTTGCCCAAAAATGAAAAAAACGAAAGGGGTAACACTGTCGTTTTTTTTTCTGGGCGAAATTTTGAAATTTGATATCTCAGCTCTGGAAGGGTCTAGATCATCCATTTTTGCACTCAGGTCAAAGTCTCACAGCCCTCTATCAGAATCCAGAGTTTTGAGAAGATTGGAGAAACTTAATTTTTCGCCCAAAAATGAAAAAAAACAAAAGGGGTAACACTGTCGTTTTTTTTTTCGGGTCGAAATTTTGAGTTTCGATATCTCAGCTCTGGAAGGGTCTAGAGCCTCCATTTTTGCACTCAGGTCAAAGTCTCACAGCCCTCTATCATAATCCAGAGTTTTGAGAAGATTGGAGAAACTTAATTTTTCGCCCAAAAATGAAAAAAAACAAAAGGGGTAACACTGTCGTTTTTTTTTCTGGGCGAAATTTTGAAATTTGATATCTCAGCTCTGGAAGGGTCTAGAGCCTCCATTTTTGCACTCAGGTCAAAGTCTTGTGGCCCTCTATCAGAATCCGGAGTTTTGAGAAGATTGGAGAAACTTAATTTTTCGCCCAAAAATGAAAAAAAACGAAAGGGGTAACACTGTCGTTTTTTTTTCGGGTCGAAATTTTGAGTTTCGATATCTCAGCTCTGGAAGGGTCTAGAGCCTCCATTTTTGCACTCAGGTCAAAGTCTCACAGCCCTCTATCATAATCCAGAGTTTTGAGAAGATTGGAGAAACTTAATTTTTCGCCAAAAAATGAAAAAAAAAAAACGAAAGGGGTAACACTGTCGTTTTTTTTTCTGGGCGAAATTTTGAAATTTGATATCTCAGCTCTGGAAGGGTCTAGATCATCCATTTTTGCACTCAGGTCAAAGTCTCACAGCCCTCTATCAGAATCCAGAGTTTTGAGAAGATTGAAGAAACTTAATTTTTCGCCCAAAAATGAAAAAAAAACAAAAGGGTTAACACTGTCGTTTTTTTTTTCGGGTCGAAATTTTGAGTTTCGATATCTCAGCTCTGGAAGGGTCTAGAGCCTCCATTTTTGCACTCAGGTCAAAGTCTCACAGCCCTCTATCATAATCCAGAGTTTTGAGAAGATTGGAGAAACTTAATTTTTCGCCCAAAAATGAAAAAAAACGAAAGGGGTAACACTGTCGTTTTTTTTTTCGGGTCGAAATTTTGAGTTTCGATATCTCAGCTCTGGAAGGGTCTAGAGCCGCCATTTTTGCACTCAGGTCAAAGTCTCACAGCCCTCTATCATAATCCAGAGTTTTGAGAAGATTGGAGAAACTTCATTTTTCGCCCAAAAATGAAAAAAAAACGAAAGGGGTAACACTGTCGTTTTTTTTTGGGGGGTCGAAATTTTGCGTTTCGATATCTCAGCTCTGGAAGGGTCTAGAGCCTCCATTTTTTAACTCAGGTCAAAGTCTCACAGCCCTCTATCATAATCCAGAGTTTTGAGAAGATTGGAGAAACTTAATTTTTCGCCCAAAAATGAAAAAAACGAAAGGGGTAACACTGTCGTTTTTTTTTCTGGGCGAAATTTTGAAATTTGATATATCAGCTCTGGAAGGGTCTAGATCATCCATTTTTGCACTCAGGTCAAAGTCTCACAGCCCTCTATCAGAATCCAGAGTTTTGAGAAGATTGGAGAAACTTAATTTTTCGCCCAAAAATGAAAAAAAACAAAAGGGGTAACACTGTCGTTTTTTTTTCGGGTCGAAATTTTGAGTTTCGATATCTCAGCTCTGGAAGGGTCTAGAGCCTCCATTTTTGCACTCAGGTCAAAGTCTCACAGCCCTCTATCATAATCCAGAGTTTTGAGAAGATTGGAGAAACTTAATTTTTCGCCCAAAAACAAAAAAAAAACAAAAGGGGTAACACTGTCGTTTTTTTTTCTGGGCGAAATTTTGAAATTTGATATCTCAGCTCTGGAAGGGTCTAGATCATCCATTTTTGCACTCAGGTCAAAGTCTCACAGCCCTCTTTCAGAATCCACAGTTTTGAGAAGATTGGAGAAACGTAATTTTTCGCCCAAAAATGAAAAAAACGAAAGGGGTAACACTGTCGTTTTTTTTTCGGGTCGAAATTTTGAGTTTCGATATCTCAGCTCTGGAAGGGTCTAGAGCCTCCATTTTTGCACTCAGGTCAAAGTCTCACAGCCCTCTATCATAATCCAGAGTTTTGAGAAGATTGGAGAAACTTAATTTTTCGCCCAAAAATGAAAAAAAAAACAAAAGGGGTAACACTGTCGTTTTTTTTTCTGGCGAAATTTTGAAATTTGATATCTCAGCTCTGGAAGGGTCTAGATTATCCATTTTTGCACTCAGGTCAAAGTCTCACAGCCCTCTATCAGAATCCAGAGTTTTGAGAAGATTGGAGAAACTTAATTTTTCGCCCAAAAACAAAAAAAAAAAACAAAAGGGGTAACACTGTCGTTTTTTTTTCGGGTCGAAATTTTGAGTTTCGATATCTCAGCTCTGGAAGGGTCTAGAGCCTCCATTTTTGCACTCAGGTCAAAGTCTGACAGCCCTCTATCAGAATCCAGAGTTTTGAGAAAATTTGAGAAACTTAATTTTTCGCCCAAAAATGAAAAAAAACGAAAGGGGTAACACTGTCGTTTTTTTTTCTGGGCGAAATTTTGAAAATTGATATCTCAGCTCTGGAAGGGTCTAGATCATCCATTTTTGCACTCAGGTCAAAGTCTCACAGCCCTCTATCAGAATCCAGAGTTTTGAGAAGACTGGAGAAACTTAATTTTTTGCCCAAAAATGAAAAAAACGAAAGGGGTAACACTGTCGTTTTTTTTTCTGGGCGAAATTTTGAAATTTGATATCTCAGCTCTGGAAGGGTCTAGAGCCTCCATTTTTGCACTCAGGTCAAAGTCTCACAGCCCTCTATCATAATCCAGAGTTTTGAGAAGATTGGAGAAACTTAATTTTTCGCCCAAAAATGAAAAAAAACAAAAGGGGTAACACTGTCGTTTTTTTTTTCGGGTCGAAATTTTGAGTTTCGATATCTCAGCTCTGGAAGGGTCTAGAGCCTCCATTTTTGCACACAGGTCAAAGTCTCACAGCCCTCTATCAGAATCCAGAGTTTTGAGAAAATTGGAGAAACTTAATTTTTCGCCCAAAAATGAAAAAAAACAAAAGGGGTAAGTAACACTGTCTTTTTTTTTTTAGGGTCGAAATTTTGAGTTTCGATATCTCAGCTCTGGAAGGGTCTAGAGCCTCCATTTTTGCACTCAGGTCAAAGTCTCGTGGCCCTCTATCAGAATCCAGAGTTTTGAGAAGATTGAAGAAACTTAATTTTTCGCCCAAAAATGAAAAAAACGAAAGGGGTAACACTGTCGTTTTTTTTTCTGGGCGAAATTTTGAGTTTCGATATCTCAGCTCTGGAAGGGTCTAGAGCCTCCATTTTTGCACTCAGGTCAAAGTCTTGTGGCCCTCTATCAGAATCCAGAGTTTTGAGAAGATTGGAGAAACTTAATTTTTCGCCCAAAAATGAAAAAAAACGAAAGGGGTAACACTGTCGTTTTTTTTTTCGGGTCGAAATTTTGAGTTTCGATATCTCAGCTCTGGAAGGGTCTAGAGCCGCCATTTTTGCACTCAGGTCAAAGTCTCACAGCCCTCTATCATAATCCAGAGTTTTGAGAAGATTGGAGAAACTTCATTTTTCGCCCAAAAATGAAAAAAAAACGAAAGGGGTAACACTGTCGTTTTTTTTTTTGGGGTCGAAATTTTGCGTTTCGATATCTCAGCTCTGGAAGGGTCTAGAGCCTCCATTTTTTAACTCAGGTCAAAGTCTCACAGCCCTCTATCATAATCCAGAGTTTTGAGAAGATTGGAGAAACTTAATTTTTCGCCCAAAAATGAAAAAAACGAAAGGGGTAACACTGTCGTTTTTTTTTCTGGGCGAAATTTTGAAATTTGATATATCAGCTCTGGAAGGGTCTAGATCATCCATTTTTGCACTCAGGTCAAAGTCTCACAGCCCTCTATCAGAATCCAGAGTTTTGAGAAGATTGGAGAAACTTAATTTTTCGCCCAAAAATGAAAAAAAACAAAAGGGGTAACACTGTCGTTTTTTTTTCGGGTCAAAATTTTGAGTTTCGATATCTCAGCTCTGGAAGGGTCTAGAGCCTCCATTTTTGCACTCAGGTCAAAGTCTCACAGCCCTCTATCATAATCCAGAGTTTTGAGAAGATTGGAGAAACTTAATTTTTCGCCCAAAAACAAAAAAAAAACAAAAGTGGTAACACTGTCGTTTTTTTTTCTGGGCGAAATTTTGAAATTTGATATCTCAGCTCTGGAAGGGTCTAGATCATCCATTTTTGCACTCAGGTCAAAGTCTCACAGCCCTCTATCAGAATCCAGAGTTTTGAGAAGATTGGAGAAACTTAATTTTTCGCCCAAAAATGAAAAAAAAACAAAAGGGGTAACACTGTCGTTTTTTTTTTTCGGGTCGAAATTTTGAATTTCGATATCTCAGCTCTGGAAGGGTCTAGAGCCTCCATTTTTGCACTCAGGACAAAGTCTCACAGCCCTCTATCAGAATCCAGAGTTTTGAGAAGATTGGAGAAACTTAATTTTTCGCCCAAAAATGAAAAAAAACAAAAGGGGTAACACTGTCGTTTTTTTTTTCGGGTCGAAATTTTGAGTTTCGATATCTCAGCTCTGGAAGGGTCTAGAGCCTCCATTTTTGCACACAGGTCAAAGTCTCACAGTCCTCTATCAGAATCCAGAGTTTTGAGAAAATTGGAGAAACTTAATTTTTCGCCCAAAAATGAAAAAAAAACAAAAGGGGTAACACTGTCGTTTTTTTTTAGGGTCGAAATTTTGAGTTTCGATATCTCAGCTCTGGAAGGGTCTAGAGCCTCCATTTTTGCACTCAGGTCAAAGTCTCACAGCCCTCTATCATAATCCAGAGTTTTGAGAAGATTGGAGAAACTTAATTTTTCGCCCAAAAACAAAAAAAAAACAAAAGTGGTAACACTGTCGTTTTTTTTTCTGGGCGAAATTTTGAAATTTGATATCTCAGCTCTGGAAGGGTCTAGATCATCCATTTTTGCACTCAGGTCAAAGTCTCACAGCCCTCTATCAGAATCCAGAGTTTTGAGAAGATTGGAGAAACTTAATTTTTCGCCCAAAAATGAAAAAAAAACAAAAGGGGTAACACTGTCGTTTTTTTTTTCGGGTCGAAATTTTGAATTTCGATATCTCAGCTCTGGAAGGGTCTAGAGCCTCCATTTTTGCACTCAGGACAAAGTCTCACAGCCCTCTATCAGAATCCAGAGTTTTGAGAAGATTGGAGAAACTTAATTTTTCGCCCAAAAATGAAAAAAAACAAAAGGGGTAACACTGTCGTTTTTTTTTTCGGGTCGAAATTTGGAGTTTCGATATCTCAGCTCTGGAAGGGTCTAGAGCCTCCATTTTTGCACACAGGTCAAAGTCTCACAGTCCTCTATCAGAATCCAGAGTTTTGAGAAAATTGGAGAAACTTAATTTTTCGCCCAAAAATGAAAAAAAAAACAAAAGGGGTAACACTGTCGTTTTTTTTTAGGGTCGAAATTTTGAGTTTCGATATCTCAGCTCTGGAAGGGTCTAGAGCCTCCATTTTTGCACTCATGTCAAAGTCTCGTGGCCCTCTATCAGAATCCAGAGTTTTGAGAAGATTGGAGAAACTTAATTTTTCGCCCAAAAATGAAAAAAAACGAAAGGGGTAACACTGTCGTTTTTTTTTCTGGGCGAAATTTTGAAATTTGATATCTCAGCTCTGGAAGGGTCTAGATCATCCATTTTTGCACTCAGGTCAAAGTCTCACAGCCCTCTATCAGAATCCAGAGTTTTGAGAAGACTGGAGAAACTTAATTTTTCGCCCAAAAATGAAAAAAACGAAAGGGGTAACACTGTCGTTTTTTTTT
This sequence comes from Pimephales promelas, assembly GCF_988280905.1. NCBI lineage: Eukaryota > Metazoa > Chordata > Actinopteri > Cypriniformes > Leuciscidae > Pimephales > Pimephales promelas. Next base: position 41,557,085 of record NC_142774.1, on the reverse strand, counting down.
CTGGGCGAAATTTTGAAATTTGATATCTCAGCTCTGGAAGGGTCTAGATCATCCATTTTTGCACTCAGGTCAAAGTCTCACAGCCCTCTATCAGAATCCAGAGTTTTGAGAAGATTAGAGAAACTTAATTTTTCGCCCAAAAATGAAAAAAAACAAAAGGGGTAACACTGTCGTTTTTTTTTTCGGGTCGAAATTTGGAGTTTCGATATCTCAGCTCTGGAAGGACCTAGAGCCTCTATTTTTGCACTCAGGTCAAAGTCTCACAGCCCTCTATCATAATCCAGAGTTTTGAGAAGATTGGAGAAACTTAATTTTTCGCCCAAAAATGAAAAAAAACAAAAGGGGTAACACTGTCGGGTTTTTTTTCGGGTCGAAATTTTGAGTTTCGATATCTCAGCTCTGGAAGGGTCTAGAGCCTCCATTTTTGCACTCAGGTCAAAGTCTCACAGCCCTCTATCATAATCCAGAGTTTTGAGAAGATTGGAGAAACTTAATTTTTCGCCCAAAAATGAAAAAAAACAAAAGGGGTAACACTGTCGTTTTTTTTTCTGGGCGAAATTTTGAAATTTGATATCTCAGCTCTGGAAGGGTCTAGATCATCCATTTTTGCACTCAGGTCAAAGTCTCACAGCCCTCTATCAGAATCCAGAGTTTTGAGAAGATTGGAGAAACTTAATTTTTCGCCCAAAAAAAACAAAAAAAACGAAAGGGGTAAGTAACACTGTTGTTTTTTTTATGGTCGAAATTTTGAATTTTGATATCTCAGCTCTGGAAGGGTCTAGATCATCCATTTTTGCACTCAGGTCAAAGTCTCACAGCCCTCTATCATAATCCAGAGTTTTGAGAAGATTGGAGAAACTTAATTTTTCGCCCAAAAATGAAAAAAAAACGAAAGGGGTAACACTGTCGTTTTTTTTTCTGGGCGAAATTTTGAAATTTGATATCTCAGCTCTGGAAGGGTCTAGATCATCCAAAAATGAAAAAAAACGAAAGGGGTAACACTGTCGTTTTTTTTTCTGGGCGAAATTTTGAAATTTGATATCTCAGCTCTGGAAGGGTCTAGATCATCCATTTTTGCACTCAGGTCAAAGTCTCACAGCCCTCTATCAGAATCCAGAGTTTTGAGAAGACTGGAGAAACTTAATTTTTCGCCCAAAAATGAAAAAAACGAAAGGGGTAACACTGTCGTTTTTTTTTCTGGGCGAAATTTTGAAATTTGATATCTCAGCTCTGGAAGGGTCTAGATCATCCATTTTTGCACTCAGGTCAAAGTCTCACAGCCCTCTATCATAATCCAGAGTTTTGAGAAGATTAGAGAAACTTAATTTTTCGCCCAAAAATGAAAAAAAACAAAAGGGGTAACACTGTCGTTTTTTTTTTCGGGTCGAAATTTGGAGTTTCGATATCTCAGCTCTGGAAGGACCTAGAGCCTCTATTTTTGCACTCAGGTCAAAGTCTCACAGCCCTCTATCATAATCCAGAGTTTTGAGAAGATTGGAGAAACTTAATTTTTCGCCCAAAAATGAAAAAAAACAAAAGGGGTAACACTGTCGGGTTTTTTTTCGGGTCGAAATTTTGAGTTTCGATATCTCAGCTCTGGAAGGGTCTAGAGCCTCCATTTTTGCACTCAGGTCAAAGTCTCACAGCCCTCTATCATAATCCAGAGTTTTGAGAAGATTGGAGAAACTTAATTTTTCGCCCAAAAATGAAAAAAAACAAAAGGGGTAACACTGTCGTTTTTTTTTCTGGGCGAAATTTTGAAATTTGATATCTCAGCTCTGGAAGGGTCTAGATCATCCATTTTTGCACTCAGGTCAAAGTCTCACAGCCCTCTATCAGAATCCAGAGTTTTGAGAAGATTGGAGAAACTTAATTTTTCGCCCAAAAAAAAAACAAAAAAAACGAAAGGGGTAAGTAACACTGTTGTTTTTTTTATGGTCGAAATTTTGAATTTTGATATCTCAGCTCTGGAAGGGTCTAGATCATCCATTTTTGCACTCAGGTCAAAGTCTCACAGCCCTCTATCATAATCCAGAGTTTTGAGAAGATTGGAGAAACTTCATTTTTCGCCCAAAAATGAAAAAAAAACGAAAGGGGTAACACTGTCGTTTTTTTTTGGGGGGTCGAAATTTTGCGTTTCGATATCTCAGCTCTGGAAGGGTCTAGAGCCTCCATTTTTTAACTCAGGTCAAAGTCTCACAGCCCTCTATCATAATCCAGAGTTTTGAGAAGATTGGAGAAACTTAATTTTTCGCCCAAAAATGAAAAAAACGAAAGGGGTAACACTGTCGTTTTTTTTTCTGGGCGAAATTTTGAAATTTGATATATCAGCTCTGGAAGGGTCTAGATCATCCATTTTTGCACTCAGGTCAAAGTCTCACAGCCCTCTATCAGAATCCAGAGTTTTGAGAAGATTGGAGAAACTTAATTTTTCGCCCAAAAATGAAAAAAAACAAAAGGGGTAACACTGTCGTTTTTTTTTCGGGTCGAAATTTTGAGTTTCGATATCTCAGCTCTGGAAGGGTCTAGAGCCTCCATTTTTGCACTCAGGTCAAAGTCTCACAGCCCTCTATCATAATCCAGAGTTTTGAGAAGATTGGAGAAACTTAATTTTTCGCCCAAAAACAAAAAAAAAACAAAAGGGGTAACACTGTCGTTTTTTTTTCTGGGCGAAATTTTGAAATTTGATATCTCAGCTCTGGAAGGGTCTAGATCATCCATTTTTGCACTCAGGTCAAAGTCTCACAGCCCTCTTTCAGAATCCACAGTTTTGAGAAGATTGGAGAAACGTAATTTTTCGCCCAAAAATGAAAAAAACGAAAGGGGTAACACTGTCGTTTTTTTTTCGGGTCGAAATTTTGAGTTTCGATATCTCAGCTCTGGAAGGGTCTAGAGCCTCCATTTTTGCACTCAGGTCAAAGTCTCACAGCCCTCTATCATAATCCAGAGTTTTGAGAAGATTGGAGAAACTTAATTTTTCGCCCAAAAATGAAAAAAAAAACAAAAGGGGTAACACTGTCGTTTTTTTTTCTGGCGAAATTTTGAAATTTGATATCTCAGCTCTGGAAGGGTCTAGATTATCCATTTTTGCACTCAGGTCAAAGTCTCACAGCCCTCTATCAGAATCCAGAGTTTTGAGAAGATTGGAGAAACTTAATTTTTCGCCCAAAAACAAAAAAAAAAAACAAAAGGGGTAACACTGTCGTTTTTTTTTCGGGTCGAAATTTTGAGTTTCGATATCTCAGCTCTGGAAGGGTCTAGAGCCTCCATTTTTGCACTCAGGTCAAAGTCTGACAGCCCTCTATCAGAATCCAGAGTTTTGAGAAAATTTGAGAAACTTAATTTTTCGCCCAAAAATGAAAAAAAACGAAAGGGGTAACACTGTCGTTTTTTTTTCTGGGCGAAATTTTGAAAATTGATATCTCAGCTCTGGAAGGGTCTAGATCATCCATTTTTGCACTCAGGTCAAAGTCTCACAGCCCTCTATCAGAATCCAGAGTTTTGAGAAGACTGGAGAAACTTAATTTTTTGCCCAAAAATGAAAAAAACGAAAGGGGTAACACTGTCGTTTTTTTTTCTGGGCGAAATTTTGAAATTTGATATCTCAGCTCTGGAAGGGTCTAGAGCCTCCATTTTTGCACTCAGGTCAAAGTCTCACAGCCCTCTATCATAATCCAGAGTTTTGAGAAGATTGGAGAAACTTAATTTTTCGCCCAAAAATGAAAAAAAACAAAAGGGGTAACACTGTCGTTTTTTTTTTCGGGTCGAAATTTTGAGTTTCGATATCTCAGCTCTGGAAGGGTCTAGAGCCTCCATTTTTGCACACAGGTCAAAGTCTCACAGCCCTCTATCAGAATCCAGAGTTTTGAGAAAATTGGAGAAACTTAATTTTTCGCCCAAAAATGAAAAAAAACAAAAGGGGTAAGTAACACTGTCTTTTTTTTTTTAGGGTCGAAATTTTGAGTTTCGATATCTCAGCTCTGGAAGGGTCTAGAGCCTCCATTTTTGCACTCAGGTCAAAGTCTCGTGGCCCTCTATCAGAATCCAGAGTTTTGAGAAGATTGAAGAAACTTAATTTTTCGCCCAAAAATGAAAAAAACGAAAGGGGTAACACTGTCGTTTTTTTTTCTGGGCGAAATTTTGAGTTTCGATATCTCAGCTCTGGAAGGGTCTAGAGCCTCCATTTTTGCACTCAGGTCAAAGTCTTGTGGCCCTCTATCAGAATCCAGAGTTTTGAGAAGATTGGAGAAACTTAATTTTTCGCCCAAAAATGAAAAAAAACGAAAGGGGTAACACTGTCGTTTTTTTTTTCGGGTCGAAATTTTGAGTTTCGATATCTCAGCTCTGGAAGGGTCTAGAGCCGCCATTTTTGCACTCAGGTCAAAGTCTCACAGCCCTCTATCATAATCCAGAGTTTTGAGAAGATTGGAGAAACTTCATTTTTCGCCCAAAAATGAAAAAAAAACGAAAGGGGTAACACTGTCGTTTTTTTTTTTGGGGTCGAAATTTTGCGTTTCGATATCTCAGCTCTGGAAGGGTCTAGAGCCTCCATTTTTTAACTCAGGTCAAAGTCTCACAGCCCTCTATCATAATCCAGAGTTTTGAGAAGATTGGAGAAACTTAATTTTTCGCCCAAAAATGAAAAAAACGAAAGGGGTAACACTGTCGTTTTTTTTTCTGGGCGAAATTTTGAAATTTGATATATCAGCTCTGGAAGGGTCTAGATCATCCATTTTTGCACTCAGGTCAAAGTCTCACAGCCCTCTATCAGAATCCAGAGTTTTGAGAAGATTGGAGAAACTTAATTTTTCGCCCAAAAATGAAAAAAAACAAAAGGGGTAACACTGTCGTTTTTTTTTCGGGTCAAAATTTTGAGTTTCGATATCTCAGCTCTGGAAGGGTCTAGAGCCTCCATTTTTGCACTCAGGTCAAAGTCTCACAGCCCTCTATCATAATCCAGAGTTTTGAGAAGATTGGAGAAACTTAATTTTTCGCCCAAAAACAAAAAAAAAACAAAAGTGGTAACACTGTCGTTTTTTTTTCTGGGCGAAATTTTGAAATTTGATATCTCAGCTCTGGAAGGGTCTAGATCATCCATTTTTGCACTCAGGTCAAAGTCTCACAGCCCTCTATCAGAATCCAGAGTTTTGAGAAGATTGGAGAAACTTAATTTTTCGCCCAAAAATGAAAAAAAAAACAAAAGGGGTAACACTGTCGTTTTTTTTTTTCGGGTCGAAATTTTGAATTTCGATATCTCAGCTCTGGAAGGGTCTAGAGCCTCCATTTTTGCACTCAGGACAAAGTCTCACAGCCCTCTATCAGAATCCAGAGTTTTGAGAAGATTGGAGAAACTTAATTTTTCGCCCAAAAATGAAAAAAAACAAAAGGGGTAACACTGTCGTTTTTTTTTTCGGGTCGAAATTTTGAGTTTCGATATCTCAGCTCTGGAAGGGTCTAGAGCCTCCATTTTTGCACACAGGTCAAAGTCTCACAGTCCTCTATCAGAATCCAGAGTTTTGAGAAAATTGGAGAAACTTAATTTTTCGCCCAAAAATGAAAAAAAAACAAAAGGGGTAACACTGTCGTTTTTTTTTAGGGTCGAAATTTTGAGTTTCGATATCTCAGCTCTGGAAGGGTCTAGAGCCTCCATTTTTGCACTCAGGTCAAAGTCTCACAGCCCTCTATCATAATCCAGAGTTTTGAGAAGATTGGAGAAACTTAATTTTTCGCCCAAAAACAAAAAAAAAACAAAAGTGGTAACACTGTCGTTTTTTTTTCTGGGCGAAATTTTGAAATTTGATATCTCAGCTCTGGAAGGGTCTAGATCATCCATTTTTGCACTCAGGTCAAAGTCTCACAGCCCTCTATCAGAATCCAGAGTTTTGAGAAGATTGGAGAAACTTAATTTTTCGCCCAAAAATGAAAAAAAAACAAAAGGGGTAACACTGTCGTTTTTTTTTTCGGGTCGAAATTTTGAATTTCGATATCTCAGCTCTGGAAGGGTCTAGAGCCTCCATTTTTGCACTCAGGACAAAGTCTCACAGCCCTCTATCAGAATCCAGAGTTTTGAGAAGATTGGAGAAACTTAATTTTTCGCCCAAAAATGAAAAAAAACAAAAGGGGTAACACTGTCGTTTTTTTTTTCGGGTCGAAATTTGGAGTTTCGATATCTCAGCTCTGGAAGGGTCTAGAGCCTCCATTTTTGCACACAGGTCAAAGTCTCACAGTCCTCTATCAGAATCCAGAGTTTTGAGAAAATTGGAGAAACTTAATTTTTCGCCCAAAAATGAAAAAAAAAACAAAAGGGGTAACACTGTCGTTTTTTTTTAGGGTCGAAATTTTGAGTTTCGATATCTCAGCTCTGGAAGGGTCTAGAGCCTCCATTTTTGCACTCATGTCAAAGTCTCGTGGCCCTCTATCAGAATCCAGAGTTTTGAGAAGATTGGAGAAACTTAATTTTTCGCCCAAAAATGAAAAAAAACGAAAGGGGTAACACTGTCGTTTTTTTTTCTGGGCGAAATTTTGAAATTTGATATCTCAGCTCTGGAAGGGTCTAGATCATCCATTTTTGCACTCAGGTCAAAGTCTCACAGCCCTCTATCAGAATCCAGAGTTTTGAGAAGACTGGAGAAACTTAATTTTTCGCCCAAAAATGAAAAAAACGAAAGGGGTAACACTGTCGTTTTTTTTTCTGGGCGAAATTTTGAAATTTGATATCTCAGCTCTGGAAGGGTCTAGATCATCCATTTTTGCACTCAGGTCAAAGTCTCACAGCCCTCTATCAGAATCCAGAGTTTTGAGAAGATTAGAGAAACTTAATTTTTCGCCCAAAAATGAAAAAAAACAAAAGGGGTAACACTGTCGTTTTTTTTTTCGGGTCGAAATTTGGAGTTTCGATATCTCAGCTCTGGAAGGACCTAGAGCCTCTATTTTTGCACTCAGGTCAAAGTCTCACAGCCCTCTATCATAATCCAGAGTTTTGAGAAGATTGGAGAAACTTAATTTTTCGCCCAAAAATGAAAAAAAACAAAAGGGGTAACACTGTCGGGTTTTTTTTCGGGTCGAAATTTTGAGTTTCGATATCTCAGCTCTGGAAGGGTCTAGAGCCTCCATTTTTGCACTCAGGTCAAAGTCTCACAGCCCTCTATCATAATCCAGAGTTTTGAGAAGATTGGAGAAACTTAATTTTTCGCCCAAAAATGAAAAAAAACAAAAGGGGTAACACTGTCGTTTTTTTTTCTGGGCGAAATTTTGAAATTTGATATCTCAGCTCTGGAAGGGTCTAGATCATCCATTTTTGCACTCAGGTCAAAGTCTCACAGCCCTCTATCAGAATCCAGAGTTTTGAGAAGATTGGAGAAACTTAATTTTTCGCCCAAAAAAAACAAAAAAAACGAAAGGGGTAAGTAACACTGTTGTTTTTTTTATGGTCGAAATTTTGAATTTTGATATCTCAGCTCTGGAAGGGTCTAGATCATCCATTTTTGCACTCAGGTCAAAGTCTCACAGCCCTCTATCATAATCCAGAGTTTTGAGAAGATTGGAGAAACTTAATTTTTCGCCCAAAAATGAAAAAAAAACGAAAGGGGTAACACTGTCGTTTTTTTTTCTGGGCGAAATTTTGAAATTTGATATCTCAGCTCTGGAAGGGTCTAGATCATCCAAAAATGAAAAAAAACGAAAGGGGTAACACTGTCGTTTTTTTTTCTGGGCGAAATTTTGAAATTTGATATCTCAGCTCTGGAAGGGTCTAGATCATCCATTTTTGCACTCAGGTCAAAGTCTCACAGCCCTCTATCAGAATCCAGAGTTTTGAGAAGACTGGAGAAACTTAATTTTTCGCCCAAAAATGAAAAAAACGAAAGGGGTAACACTGTCGTTTTTTTTTCTGGGCGAAATTTTGAAATTTGATATCTCAGCTCTGGAAGGGTCTAGATCATCCATTTTTGCACTCAGGTCAAAGTCTCACAGCCCTCTATCATAATCCAGAGTTTTGAGAAGATTAGAGAAACTTAATTTTTCGCCCAAAAATGAAAAAAAACAAAAGGGGTAACACTGTCGTTTTTTTTTTCGGGTCGAAATTTGGAGTTTCGATATCTCAGCTCTGGAAGGACCTAGAGCCTCTATTTTTGCACTCAGGTCAAAGTCTCACAGCCCTCTATCATAATCCAGAGTTTTGAGAAGATTGGAGAAACTTAATTTTTCGCCCAAAAATGAAAAAAAACAAAAGGGGTAACACTGTCGGGTTTTTTTTCGGGTCGAAATTTTGAGTTTCGATATCTCAGCTCTGGAAGGGTCTAGAGCCTCCATTTTTGCACTCAGGTCAAAGTCTCACAGCCCTCTATCATAATCCAGAGTTTTGAGAAGATTGGAGAAACTTAATTTTTCGCCCAAAAATGAAAAAAAACAAAAGGGGTAACACTGTCGTTTTTTTTTCTGGGCGAAATTTTGAAATTTGATATCTCAGCTCTGGAAGGGTCTAGATCATCCATTTTTGCACTCAGGTCAAAGTCTCACAGCCCTCTATCAGAATCCAGAGTTTTGAGAAGATTGGAGAAACTTAATTTTTCGCCCAAAAAAAAAACAAAAAAAACGAAAGGGGTAAGTAACACTGTTGTTTTTTTTATGGTCGAAATTTTGAATTTTGATATCTCAGCTCTGGAAGGGTCTAGATCATCCATTTTTGCACTCAGGTCAAAGTCTCACAGCCCTCTATCATAATCCAGAGTTTTGAGAAGATTGGAGAAACTTAATTTTTCGCCCAAAAATGAAAAAAAAACGAAAGGGGTAACACTGTCGTTTTTTTTTCTGGGCGAAATTTTGAAATTTGATATCTCAGCTCTGGAAGGGTCTAGATCATCCATTTTTGCACTCAGGTCAAAGTCTCACAGCCCTCTATCAGAATCCAGAGTTTTGAGAAGACTGGAGAAACTTAATTTTTCGCCCAAAAATGAAAAAAACGAAAGGGGTAACACTGTCGTTTTTTTTTCTGGGCGAAATTTTGAAATTTGATATCTCAGCTCTGGAAGGGTCTAGATCATCCATTTTTGCACTCAGGTCAAAGTCTCACAGCCCTCTATCAGAATCCAGAGTTTTGAGAAGATTAGAGAAACTTAATTTTTCGCCCAAAAATGAAAAAAAAACAAAAGGGGTAACACTGTCGTTTTTTTTTTCGGGTCAAAATTTGGAGTTTCGATATCTCAGCTCTGGAAGGGTCTAGAGCCTCTATTTTTGCACTCAGGTCAAAGTCTCACAGCCCTCTATCAGAATCCAGAGTTTTGAGAAGATTGGAGAAACTTAATTTTTCGCCCAAAAAAAAAAAAAAAACGAAAGGGGTAACACTGTCATTTTTTTTTTCGGGTCGAAATTTTGAGTTTCGATATCTCAGCTCTGGAAGGGTCTAGATCATCCATTTTTGCACTCAGGTCAAAGTCTCACAGCCCTCTATCAGAATCCAGAGTTTTGAGAAGATTGGAGAAACTTAATTTTTCGCCCAAAAATGAAAAAAAAACGAAAGGGGTAACACTGTCATTTTTTTTTTCGGGTCGAAATTTTGAGTTTCGATATCTCAGCTCTGGAAGGGTCTAGAGCCTCCATTTTTGCACTCAGGTCAAAGTCTCACAGCCCTCTATCATAATCCAGAGTTTTGAGAAGATTGGAGAAACTTAATTTTTCGCCCAAATATGAAAAAAACGAAAGGGGTAACACTGTCGTTTTTTTTTTGGGTCGAAATTTTGAGTTTCGATATCTCAGCTCTGGAAGGGTCTAGACTCGAGCCTCCATTTTTGCACTCAGGTGTAAGTCTCAGTGCCCTCTATCAGAATCTAGAGTTTCGAGAAGATTGGGGATACTTAATTTTTCGCCCCAAAAAAAACAAAACGTAAGGGGTAACACTGTCGTTTTTTTTTCCGGTCGAAATTTTGAGTTTCGATATCTCAGTTCTGGAAGGGTCTAGAGCCTCCATTTTTGCACTCAGGTGTAAGTCTCAGTGCTCTCTATCAGAATCCAGAGTTTCGAGAAGATTGGGGATACTTAATTTTTCGCCCCCCCCCAAAAAAAACGTAAGGGGTAACACTGTCGTTTTTTTTTTCGTGTCGAAATTTTGAGTTTCGATATCTCAACTCTGGAAGGGTCTAGAGCCTCCATTTTTGCACTCAGGTGTAAGTCTCAGTGCCCTCTATCAGAATCCAGAGTTTCGAGAAGATTGGGGATACTTAATTTTTCGCCCCCCCCAAAAAAAACGTAAGGGGTAACACTGTCGTTTTTTTTTTCGTGTCGAAATTTTGAGTTTCGATATCTCAACTCTGGAAGGGTCTAGAGCCTCCATTTTTGCACTTAGGTGTAAGTCTCAGTGCTCTCTATCAGAATCCAGAGTTTCGAGAAGATTGGGGATACTTAATTTTTCGCCCCCCCCCAAAAAAAACGTAAGGGGTAACACTGTCGTTTTTTTTTTGGGTCGAAATTTTAAGTTTCGATATCTCAGCTCTGGAAGGGTCTAGAGCCTCCATTTTTGCACTCAGGTGTAAGTCTCATGGCCCTCTATCAGAATCCAGAGTTTCGAGAAGATTGGGGATACTTAATTTTTCGCCCCCCCCAAAAAAAACGTAAGGGGTAACACTGTCGTTTTTTTTCGGGTCGAAATTTTGAGTTTCGATATCTCAGCTCTGGAAGGGTCCAGAGCCTCCATTTTTGCACTCAGGTGTAAGTCTCAGTGCTCTCTATCAGAATCCAGAGTTTCGAGAAGATTGGGGATACTTAATTTTTCGCCCCCCAAAAAAAACGTAAGGGGTAACACTGTCGTTTTTTTTTTTCGGGTCGAAATTTTGAGTTTCGATATCTCAGCTCTGGAAGGGTCTAGAGCCTCCATTTTTGCACTCAGGTCTAAGTCTCATGGCCCTCTATCAGAATCCAGAGTTTCGAGAAGATTGGGGATACTTAATTTTTCGCCTAAAAAAAAAAACGAAAGGGGCAACACTGTCGTTTTTTTTTCGGGTCGAAATTTTGAGTTTCGATATCTCAGCTCTGGAAGGGTCTAGGGCCTCCATTTTTGCACTCAGGTGTAAGTCTCAGTGCCCTCTATCAGAATCCAGAGTTTCGAGAAGATTGGGGATACTTAATTTTTCGCCCCCCCAAAAAAAACGTAAGGGGTAACACTGTCGTTTTTTTTTCGGGTCGAAATTTTGAGTTTCGATATCTCAGCTCTGGAAGGGTCTAGAGCAGGGATGGGCAACTGGCGGCCCGCGGGCCGCATGTGGCCCGCCTCCTCACTCAGTGCGGCCCGTGGGTCAATTTTCAAATACCATAGAAATGTTGGTTTCATATGTTTTATCGCGTGAAAACGGGTTGCACATCTGAACCAATTCCAAATGTAATGATAAAGTATACCGATAGAGGGCGCCTTCGTGCAAAACATGCTTAGTTGTACGACTCTGACCAGCTTCACTACAGTCAACGATGAAGAGAACCATGAGCGGGAAAAAAAGAAAACTGAACCAAGAAAATTGCACTTTTCAGACGAGATGGGAAACAGACTACCTATTTACAGAATTCAAAGGGAAATGAAATATATCAAGTCGAAAGAGAGAAACAGGATCAGCGATGACGTTCTGTTTCCGCTCATGAGGATTGGCTGCACTAACATTGACATCCAGTCTATTGTACGCCAGCAAGAGAAACCACAAGTATCTCATTAACTGTAAACTTCCCTCTGTAGGTGAGATAAAGCGGCAGCCTATGGTGAAAAGTATGCTTCACTTAATACTTTCTTTAATTTTGTGCCATCAGTAAATGTTTTTTGAGAGCCCACAATGTTTACACTGGAATAATAAAAAAATAATTTTAAAAAGTTTGTTAAAAAGTTATTTAAAAAAAATTAAGTATGGAAATGCAGGTTGGTTCACTAAACATTTCAGAGTCTGTAATAAAGACATACATATGTTTTGTTCTTCTAAAATGGTAGTTTTTTTATTTTCCAATATCCCTTTTATTTTTGTTTTACTTAATAGGCTAATTTTCAGTTTTGTGCAATCATTGTATGTTTTTTGAGAGCCCAACATGTTTTCACTGGAATAATATTAAAAACACAGTAATGCCACAGCAATGTGTCTTTGTTTATGTTAAAAGTTCATTCATTAAAAGAAGCTGAGGAAATAATTGAATATGGATATGCAGGTTGGTTTACTTAGCAGAGTCTGTAATAAAGACATACCTACATATGTTTTCTTCTGAAATGGTACCTCTAATTCTCCAATATCCCATTGGTGGAAGTGCACGTCACATTTGGCCCTCGGATAGTGATGATAAAATATTTGTGGCCCTCGCTATCATTAAAGTTGCCCATCCCTGGTCTAGAGCCTCCATTTTTGCACTCAGGTCAAAGTCTCACAGCCCTCTATAAGAACCCAGAGTTTTGAGAAACTTAATTTTTCACCCAAAAATGAAAAAAACAAAAGGGGTAACACTGTCGTTTTTTTTTTCGGGTCGAAATTTTGAGTTTCGATATCTCAGCTCTGGAAGGGTCTAGAGCCTCCATTTTTGCACTCAGGTTTAAGTCTCATGGCCCTCTATCGGAATCCAGAGTTTTGAGAGGATTGGAGAAACTTCATTTTTCGCCCCCCCCAAAAAAACGAAAGGGGTAACACTGTCGTTTTTTTTTCAGGTCGAAATTTTGAGTTTCGATATCTCAGCTCTGGAAGGGTCTAGAGCCTCCATTTTTGCACTCACGTCTAAGTCTCATGGCCCTCTATCGGAATCCAGAGTTTTGAGAGGATTGGAGAAACTTCATTTTTCGCCCCCCCCAAAAAAAACGAAAGGGGTACCACTGTCGTTTGTTTTTCAGGTCGAAATTTTGAGTTTCGATATCTCAGCTATGGAAGGGTCTGGAGCCTCGATTTTTGCACTCAGGTTTACGTCTCATGGCCCTCTATCAGAATCCAGAGTTTTGAGAGGATTGGAGAAACTTCATTTTTCGTCCAAAAAAAAAACAAAAAACGAAAGGGGTACGTACCACTGTCGTTTTTTTTTTTTTTTGGGTCGAAATTTTGAGTTTCGATATCTCAGCTCTGGAAGGGTCTTTTTTTTCGGTCGTTTTCGTTACCACTGTCGTTTTTTTTTTCGGGTCCAGAGTTTTGAGAGGATTGGAGAAACTTAATTTTTCGTCCGAAAAAAAAAAAAAAAACGAAAGGGGTACCACTGTCGTATTTTTTTTCGGGTCGAAATTTTGAGTTTCAATATCTCAGCTCTGGAAGGGTCTAGAGTCTCAATTTTTGCACTCAGGTTTAAGTCTCATGGCCCTCTATCAGAATCCAGAGTTTTGAGAGGATTGGAGAAACTTATTTTTTTGCCCGAAAAAAAAAACCGAAAGGGGTACCACTGTCGTTTTTTTTTTTTGGGCGAAAAAATAAGTTTCTCCAATCTTCTTGAAACTCTGGATTCTGATAGAGGGCCAAAAGACTTGAGTGCAAAAATGGAGGCTCTAGACCCTTCCAGAGCTGAGATATTGAGATATATATTGAGATCCCGCGTAGAATTTATGAGATTATAAATATCTCAATATCTCAGCTCAGGAAGGGTCTAGAGCCTCCATTTTTGCACCCAGGTCTAAGTCTCATGGCCCTCTATCAGAATCCAGAGTTTCAAGAAGATCAGAGAAACTCAAAATTTCGACCCGGAAAAAAAACGACAATGGTATTTTCGTTTTTTTTTTGGGCGAAAAAATAAGTTTCTCCAATCTTCTTGAAACTCTGGATTCTTATAGAGGGCCAAGAGACTTTGACTTGAGTGCAAAAATGGAGGCTCTAGACCCTTCCAGAACTGAGATATTGAGATCCCGCGTAACATTTATGCCACTATAAATATCTCAATATCTCAGCTCTGGAAGGGTCTAGATTGGACTGAATTGGACTGCAGGCTTTAAATTACGTAAAATGCTCCAGAAGTTAAAAAAGGGGGCTGACATGTGATGTCCATTGTAATGGACACAGGGTCTGAATGGGTTAAAGATATGAATAAATTTGCACTGAAAATCCATTTCTGTATGTACAAAATAAATAAGATCTCGTGTGGAATTGTAAATTAAGATGCTAAAACTGAATATAAATGGCTGAATAATGATGTAATGTTTTAAAACTCTTGTTTTAAATCTAATCCTATGAAAATCCCCTACTCAAAAAAATGTGTTTGTAAATCTACATGATTTAGCTTGGTGTTCATAAAAGAGTGACAAACACAATCTCACTTTAATGCAAGTTTAATGTCAAGAGCAAATTTTACCTCGTTCTGTTACATGCAGAGAATAAAGTTGATCTTGTACATGACAAATAATTCTCACTAGTCAATCTGATTAATACTGTTGATAACTTCAGACTACTGTTAGAAAACTCCGGAATGTAATGAAAAGACATGCGTGTTCATCATCAGTGTGTGTGTGTGTGTGTGTTTATCCCTGAAGGCTGTGGTTCCACACGATCCTCCCGTCGTCCCGAAGTTTCACTGCCCCGCTGGACACCAGCTCTAGGGCTGCTGGGAAGGCTCGATGCTCCGCCTCCCTGATGCGCTCTGATAGGCTGTCTTCGTTGTCAGTCATCAGGATGGGAACCGCCTCCTGAACCACGATCGCCCCGGCGTCCACTTCCTCCTGTCGGAGAGGGAGTTTAACAAAACCACAGGGTTTTCATTGTGAATAAATAATAAAAAAAACCCCTCAAAACTACAGAGTTATTATTGTGAAAAAAAAAAATATTATTTTTTTTCAAAACTTCAGGGTTATTATTGCGAATTAAAAAAAAAATTGTTTTGGAAATGAAAGACAAATGCAAGATAGTGCAAATAATGTGGCGACAGGTTGAATCTGTATAACTCTTAGGATTGCTAGATTACACAATCCTGGATATCTTCTGCTTGATGCTAATGCTAATGCTAACGTTAACACTGGTTTCTGAGAGAGACGTACGGCCACAAAGTGAACGGTGCATCCGGTGAGACGCACGCCAGCCTGAAGGGCCTGTTTCTGAGCGTTCACTCCCTTAAAGGACGGCAGCAGCGACGGGTGGATGTTCAGCATCTTCCCTGAAACACACACACACACACAACCGGCTTAAAGATGAACAAAACCACATTTCCGAAATACCCCACATATTTGTATCATTCTTACCATTTTATTCCTGTCCTCAGAAATGTTATTTTAATATCTCTGAGATACTAGATTTTGATTTAAATATTTTGAATAGTATTTTTATTTAAATGATTTTTTTAGTTCAATTTTAATTTTATTTATTTTAGTACATCAAGTTACTAAATGAAAATTAGTTTTTATATTTTATTTCAGTTGTGTTTATTTTCATGTTTGTTTTATTTCAAGCAAAAAAAAAATCATCCAAATAGTTTATTATGTTTATTTCAAGTCAACATTTTATTTTAAGCTATTTATTTTTTTTCTTAAGTAATATAGTTGTTTTTAATGTAAAATTTTTTATTATTTTAATATTTAATTTTATTATTTTAATATTTTTTTCATTTTATTATTTTAATATTTTCATTTTATTATTTTAATTTTAGTTATTTTAATACATCGAGTTAGTAAATGAAGATTAGTTTTTATATTTTATTTCAGTTGATGTTTATTTTATTTCAAGTAATACAAATATTTCTTAGCCTGAATATACTTCTGCTGTTTAAATATCCCAAACTGCATCATGTGTTTTTGCAGTGGTTTGACTGAGGCAGTGGCGCCCCCTGGTGTTGACGTTCACACACACTCACCGCTCCACTTGCGGACGAAGGGTCCGGTGAGGATCCGCATGAAACCCGCCAGACACACCAGCTCCACCCCGAACTCCTCCAGGACCCGGTCTATGGTGCCGTCGAACTCGGCTCTGCTGCCGTACTGCTTATGATCCACGACCTGACGGACGATCACATGATCAGAATAATACACACACCTACATTCATGCATGCAGACACTTTTATCCAAAGTGACTTAGGCCGGAGACACACTGGCCGTTTTTATTTCGCCTCCCATGTTTCGCCCAACAGGTTAGAGCTTGCACACTTCCTGCATGAGCCGCGCGGAAAAGCGTGCATGCTAGAAATAGAACCGACGACTATTTTTTCCACTGACACGCAAGTGTGTTGGAGCGTTTCCAGGCAAAAAAAAAAAAAATAGGAAAAAGATCTTTGAAAGTCTAGGTTGACATAAATTCAGGTATCAACTCTCCTGTTCGAACTCGTTCATCAAAATGAACAAATCCTTTTCCTGAGTCAACTCGTTCATTTCGTTCGTTGAATGAACCAAATGACACGAAAAAAGATTCGTTCATTCGGATGAACGAGTTCGAACAGGAGAGTCACGATCACAGAACAGAGCAAGGCGAGCATTTGAGCTTATAAAACTTAAACTTTGTTATTTATTTATTAAATGAGCGATCGTTTCGCTTGATAAGACCCTTATTCATCGTCTGGAATCGTTTAAAGCCCTTTGAACAGTTTGCACTGAAACTCTCATTTAGACCTTGAACCGTTTGGTCCCCATTGAAGTCCATTATATGGAGAAAATCCTGGAATGTTTTCATCAAAAACCTTAATTTCTTTTCGACTGAAGAAAGAAAGACATGGACATCTTGGATGACACAGGGGCGAGTAAATTATCAGCAAAAGTTTTTTTTTAAAGTGAACTACTCCTTTAAAAGTCAGAATTGTGAGATAAAAAGTTGCCTTTTTTTTTTTCCGTGGGGGAAAAATTTCCATAATAATCATAATCATAATCACATCAGCAAGAGTGTCGTTTTTTTACAAAATATCTGCAAATATGAGACTGATTACATACAAAAAGAAGTTAATATTTTGACACACCATTGCCTTTTTTGAATATATATATATATATTTGTATTTCATACATACCCGTGTCTGAATGCCGGCCATGGACGCCCTCTTTAACCCCGCGACGCCCGGCCTGTTGGAGATGACCACCACGATCTCCGCCGAGCTCGAGGGCTTCTTCGCCTGCTCCATCAGCGCCTGCAGGTTCGTTCCTGACACACACACACACACACACACACACACAGGATCTGAATCAGAAACTTTTTGTGCATGTTTTCTGACTGAATGGCCCAGCGTGAAATACCCTGATATCAACATTTGATCAAAAGCTTTTGGACGAATACCAATTTGCCAAAGCTAGCTAATATATATATAGCAAATATAGTTTTCTAATAGCTAACTTGTCCCATTATTTTAGTAACAGTGTGTGTTTTGATCGTAGGTGAAATGATGTTGATTGGATCAAATAGGGCCATTCAGTCGGATCATTATTCCTAAAAAATGAAAGGTAAGCACATTTTATCCATGTCCATCGCTTATTTCACCACCCTATGCGAACCTGAGAGGAGGAGATGTATAGACCTTATTCAGAGCAGCGCCATGACAGATATGAAAGTGAGGCTGTGAGGGATAGACTTACTGTGTTTCCAATGGCAACCGCTGTAAAAAGCTGAATAAAGCGGCTAGATTACTTACAATTTTCCACAGCTTACATTGTCAGGAGTTTTTTGTCAACTAAAATTTCTTGGAAAGATATTTTTCCAGTGTTTCATGAGCAGAACAATCCGAAAACACATTAAATAACAGTACAGCCCATTGAAGAGATGCAAGTCTATCCCTCACAGCCTCGCTTTCATTCTCATTAAAAATCAAAGATGGCGCTGCCGTGAATAAGGCGTATTGAGAAGTTAAAGTTATGAATGTTTTTTGTTTTTTTTTAAGATATCAAGAGTAGTTCAAGAACTAGTTGCGCTGTCTCATTTGATCCTCTTATGTCCTGAAACAACAGTGTATAAACACTTATTTCTGCTGTACATCTTAACACACAGCAGCTTTTAGACATTTTGTTTTTTGTTATAAGTCATAAATGATAAGGAGGCAGCCGCTCGCAATGCAAAGTCAATGGAGACGGATTGTTTTTCCCCCGGTGGGCGTGGCCTTCAGATTATGATGCGTTACGCTCTGTCCCACCCCTCCGCTTCCGGCTCATCGGACCTTATTTTGGAAAACAATGTATGGAGGTCAATGGCGAGAGACAACTTATCTTTTTATTCCGTCTGAACGGTGCCCTGAATTACACACATGATGTTTGTCAATTTAAAAGATAATTATGACAGTCAAGAAAGTCTCAGTTCGTCATAAAACAGAAGAGAAACATTTAGTTTTATGTGGAAATCGCTCGATGAACTACTTGGCTTCAGTGAAGTTAGCTTCAGTAGAGTTAGCTTCAGTAGAGTTAGCTTCAGTAGAGCTAGCTTCAGTAAAGTTAGCTTCAGTAAAGCTAGCTTCAGTAGAGTTAGCTTCAGTAGAGCTAGCTTCAGTAGAGTTAGCGTCAGTAGAGCTAGCTTCAGTAGACTTAGTTTCAGTAGAGCTAGCTTCAGTAGAGCTAGCTTCAGTAGAGTTAGCTTCAGTAAAGTTAGCTTCAGTAGAGTTAGCTTCAGTAGAGTTAGCTTCAGTAGAGTTAGCTTCAGTAGAGCTAGCTTCAGTAGAGTTAGCTTCAGTAAAGCTAGCTTCAGTAGAGCTAGCTTCAGTAGAGCTAGCTTCAGTAGAGCTAGCTTCAGTAGAGTTAGCTTCAGTAGAGTTAGCTTCAGTAGAGTTAACTTCAGTAAAGTTAACTTCAGTAAAGTTAGCTTCAGTAAAGTTAGCTTCAGTAGAGTTAGCTTCAGTAGAGTTAGCTTCAGTAAAGTTAGCTTCAGTAGAGTTAGCTTCAGTAGTTAGCTTCAGTAGAGTTAGCTTCAGTAAAGTTAGTTTCAGTAAAGTTAGCTTCAGTAGTTAGCTTCAGTAGAGTTAGCTTCAGTAAAGTTAGTTTCAGTAAAGTTAGCTTCAGTAGAGTTAGCTTCAGTAGAGTTAGCTTCAGTAAAGTTAGTTTCAGTAAAGTTAGCTTCAGTAGAGTTAGCTTCAGTAAAGCTAGCTTCAGTAGAGCTAGCTTCAGTAGAGCTAGCTTCAGTAGAGCTAGCTTCAGTAGAGTTAGCTTCAGTAGAGTTAGCTTCAGTAAGTTAGTTTCAGTAGAGTTAGCTTCAGTAGAGTTAGCTTCAGTAGAGTTAGCTTCAGTAGAGCTAGCTTCAGTAGAGTTAGCTTCAGTAGAGTTAGCTTCAGTAGAGTTAGCTTCAGTAGAGTTAGCTTCAGTAAAGCTAGCTTCAGTAGAGTTAGCTTTAGTAGTTAGCTTCAGTAGAGTTAGCTTCAGTAAAGCTAGCTTCAGTAGAGCTAGCTTCAGTAGAGCTAGCTTCAGTAGAGCTAGCTTCAGTAGAGTTAGCTTCAGTAGAGTTAGCTTCAGTAAGTTAGTTTCAGTAGAGTTAGCTTCAGTAGAGTTAGCTTCAGTAGAGTTAGCTTCAGTAGAGCTAGCTTCAGTAGAGTTAGCTTCAGTAGAGTTAGCTTCAGTAGAGTTAGCTTCAGTAGAGTTAGCTTCAGTAAAGCTAGCTTCAGTAGAGTTAGCTTTAGTAGTTAGCTTCAGTAGAGTTAGCTTCAGTAAAGCTAGCTTCAGTAGAGTTAGCTTCAGTAGAGCTAGCTTCAGTAAAGTTAGCTTCAGTAGAGCTAGCTTCAGTAGAGTTAGCTTCAGTAGGGTTAGCTTCAGTAGAGTTAGCTTCAATAAAGTTAGCTTCAGTAAGTTTAGCTTCAGTAAAGTTAGCTTCAGTAAAGTTAGCTTCAGTAAAGTTAGCGTCAGTAAAGTTAGCTTCAGTACAGTTAGCTTCAATAAAGTTAGCTTCATTTATTGAGAGGATATGTGCACCTTTGGGGTTTGTAGTCTTTGTAATTTTGTATAACTGTGACTTTCTTGACTTTAAAATGTATCTTTTAAATTGACAAACATCATATGTGTAATTCAGGACACAATTCAAACAGATCAAAATATTTGCTGTGTCTCGCCATTGACCAACATACAATATTTTCAGAAATAATCCCATGGTCGAGCGGAAGGGGAGGGGCTTCGGCTCTCTATAGCGCTGGTTTAGGCCGACTCTGAACGAGGAGTACATTAGTTCGTCCACTAGGAGTTCCTCCAGCAGAAATCGGTCCTTGTTCCGAAAACCAGGAGCTTCCGCCAATAGTTCTAGGAACTATGAAACGGTTCTTCCCCTAGTGTAACTTTCCCCAACCCTGATCAGGACAGACAGCACACACACACACACACCGGTTCCTGAGATCAGCACGGCAACTCGGGTCCTCTTGCGCGAGGATTGTTCCCCATGAAGAGACCCGTTCTGCAGAGCGCTGGTGTCGGGAGAGCGACCCGGACTCTCCTTCAGACTCCGCTCCAGGTTCCTGATCAGCACCGGCTCCGAACCTACATGTTCAGCAGAAACACACACACACTTACTCAGATCGTATATATTCAACAGCAGCAGAAACACACACAGACTGACTCAGGTCCTATATGTTCAGCAGCAGCAGTGTGTGTGTGTGTGTGTGTGTGTGTTCTGACCGTGTTGTCTGTGAGTGAGTGACCCGATGACCCAGGCCTCCTCTTGGGCTCTCAGGAGCCTCAGCACCCGTTGGCCCTCAGGTCTGCTGACCACGAGCACGGCCCCCAGGCCGAGGTTAAAGGTGCGGCTCATCTCCTCCTCCGACACACACCCGTGAACACACAGCCACGAGAACACACACGGGATCCTCCAGCGCGACGCGTCTGAAACAAAGCGGATCAGAGAAAACATTACAATATTACCGTCACAAACACACTCTTAAACACAATCAAATATTACCGTCCAAAACTTTCCCAAAATAAATAAACTTTAACTTTATTTGTAATGCCTTAATATAATTATACACACACATATATACACATAGATATACATATATATTAAATAAAGTCAAATTAAGGACTCATTTTTAGATTTTTAATAAAATTGTACAAAATTATACCTTATCTTCATTTAACTGCATTTATCGGTCACTGAAAGGCAGAATATTACCGGTAAGTTTATTATATTATTATGAAATCAGAATATTTGGTTACATTTTTTTTTAAATTATATTATTTATTAAAATGTATTTATTAAAAAATTTGTTGCAAATTTAATTATAAACCCGTATTAAATTCTTGCTTTCTGTGATTGAAGTGCAGTTTATTATTTAATTTTATGAGAACAAAATAAATTCAGTTTGTATACTTCTATTTTCTATACTTAATTTTGTAAAAAAAAAAAATAAAAAAAAATAAAAAAATCTGATTTAGCGTTATTTGTATTTAAATTGTATTACAAACTAACTTATTGTGACTGTGTGATTGACAAACACAGTTTATCATTACAATATTTTTGAGAACAATATTAATTCAGTAATCAGGTGTTGTGGTTGTTTTGCACAATTGAATCTGCAAAATCATGTCAAATTAATTTAACATTATTAGTTTTAATTACAAACCCTGACTTATTTTTGCTGATTGATTGACACAAAGCTTATCATTATACATGATATCCATGTATCAGTGCAAACTGTTCAAAGAGCTTTAAACGATTCTATAAAGGACTCGTTTATCAAAAATGAACAAATCTTTTTTCGTGTCATTTGGTTCTTTCAACGAATGAAATGAATGAGTTGACTCAGAAAAAGACACAGAGCATCACAGAACAGAGCAAGGCGAGCATTTGTGCTTATAAAACTTAAACTTTGTTATTTATTTATTAAACGAGTGATCGTTTCAGATAGATAAGACCCTTATTCATCGTCTGGAATCGTTTAAAGCCCTTTGAACAGTTTGTACTGAAACTGTCTTTTGGACCTTGAACCGTTTGGTCCCCATTGAAGTCCATTATATGGAGAGAATCCTGGAATGTTTTCATCAAAAACCTTAATTTCTTTTCGACTGAAGAAAGAAAGACATGGACATCTTGGATGACATGGGGGCGAGTAAATTATCAGCCAGTCTTTTTAAAAATGAACTACTCCTTTAAGCAGTTTATCATTATAATAGTTATATGAGATCAGAATACAAACTCTATAATCAGTGATTTTATTTTGTTTTAAACATTCAATTGTGCAAAAAACACTTTTATTTTGATGTATATTTCCTCTCTCACTCACCGAGGTCCACTGCCAGCTCTGGCGGGAGAACGCGAGGGATGTTCTCCAAGAGCCCGCCTCCGGTGATGTGGGCGTAGGCCTTCACGGCCCCGCTGCGCAGGATTGGCTGAAGCAAACGGCTGTAGATCTTGGTGGGCGTGAGCAGGACGTCACCTTCAGACACAGAGCAGACGTGAGGACTCAAACACCAGTGCTGCGATAATACATCCATGCATCGAGAAATGACTGAATCGTTTCTTTAGTTTTAGTTTTTCTCTCTCAAAAAATAGATCTGTGTTCAACAAAGAGTTGTGACCCTTACACATTTTGTCTATCAAGATAATCTTTTGGTAAAGTTTTGGTACATAATTTTCACTTATCAGAAGGGTCTTTGTAGGGAGAATGTAATTTTTATATTACACATGTAATATTTTTCAATTAATTTAATTTTGTATAATTATAATATTTTTTATATATTTTTATTTTACTTATTTCTTTCTATTCTATTAATTTATTTATTTTTTGCTATTGGATTGAGTAGGGAGATCATGTAAGGGATAAATAATGGACAATATTTTACTGTCTACCATTTATGATGTGTTATTTTGTATTGTCATTTAAAACCAATAAAAACATTGAGTAAAATTTATACATTTTGAAGCCTATATAAAGATTTTAAAAAACAATCAGACACAATAAAGTTTAAAAAACACAAGATCTAATGTCATAGATCAAAACATGAACATATTTAGAGGTTTATCACCACAGACCTTATTTCAGGCGATTTAGCATAAACCCGTTCAGAAATCCCATAGGCTTTAGAGCGAGGGAACCGGGAGTGCTAAAATGCTAACTCACTTCCTCGTTTGGCCTAGAGAGTGACGTCATCACTTCGGCACTCTATTGCGAATATTAAGCATTTGGTGAACAGAAAAGATTATTTACCATAATCCGACATGTTCTGTGTGCTCTATTGATCCGTCCAACTAACAAAAAACAGTTAAAGGGATAGTTCACTTTGAAATTAATTTTTGATATGTTTTAGCTTTTAGCATTTCGTGTCTTAGACCATCAATGTGTACTTACATTTACGAGTCATTAAATCATGTTTAATTTGGACTTCTCTGTGCATGCTTTTTAAGGTGGTGACCATAGACCTCCATTATATGACTGACACACAACAACGGTTTGACCTAAAAATATAAAAATTGAAAATACTGTGGAAACAAAGACACCTACATCTTGGATGCCCTTGAGGTAAGCTAAAACATATCAAAAATTAATTTCAAAGTGAACTATCCCTTTAAAATCAGTTCCCTATTAGAGCCCGACCGATAAAGGATTTTGAAGGCCGATACCGATACAAATATTTTTGTCCCTACATTGCCTTATAATCATCAGTTGCTGCCTGCCTTCTAAAACCTACTATTCAGCGATTCTAAATCCATTACAGAACGACAGTCTGCAACAAACACTTGGGAGTCGTTGGATTTCACACACGTGTAAAAGAAAAGCTAACTTTTCTGCACAAGATACGTTTGATGCTTTTTCTCTATGTCTAAATGTTCACTCCTCGCAAGTATAACTTACATTTTACAATGCAGAGACTGTAACTAGAGATATGTTAGTTATAACTACAGTATTCATTACTTTATTTAGGCAGAAAAAGTTCATTGTGGTTTCCAAGCTCATTAATGTTAACGTTGGAGATAGTGGCATTACCTTGCTTTGTGGTTAGCTAGTCTATGATGAGCCATAGATAACATCATACTGCAAATTGTAAAACATACATTTTCAATATAACAGGCCAAGGAGAGATGATTGAAGCGTGTTTTGTACATTTTTATTTTATTTTTTAAATATTAATTTATCGGCCATTATAACTGCCGATACCGATATTTAGAAAAATGCCTAATATCGGCCGATAATATCGGTCTGGCTCTATTCCCTATTTTCGTTTGTGTTAGTGTTGGTCCAAACGATTTCCGAGCGCATCTCGGACTCGTCATACCGATGGTCTGTCCCGGGCGTCCGAACGGAGCCGGCGAGTCGTACTGCAGGTCGAGCCGCTCCAGGACGGCGCGCACGAGGCTGAAGCCGTTGCTATGGAGACCCGACGACGCCACGCCGATGAGCAGATCCCCCTCCGCGATGTCCCTGAGTCTGGGCAGAACGGCCCCGCGCTCCACCGCCCCCACGCAGAAGCCCGCCAGATCGTACTCCCCGGGGCCGTACACACCCGGCATCTCCGCCGTCTCTCCTCCTGCACACACACACACACACACACCTCGTCTCACACACAGATTTCTGCATCAAAACAATTCATATACAACCATGCACAAATATTTTTTGGTTTATGCTCAAAACAGCAACATTAGACACTAAGTGTGTGTGACACGATGAGTGTGTGTGACTGACCTATCAGCGCACACCCGGCCATCTGACAGGCGTCTGCGATTCCTCCGATCACAGAAGACGCGACTCCGACGTCCAGACGTCCACAGGAGAAGTAGTCGAGGAAGAACAGCGGCTCCGCTCCCTGAGCCAGAACATCGTTCACACACATCGCCACCAGATCCTGTCCCAGAGTGCCGTGCAGGCCGCACGCCTGAGCCACCTACACACACAGATGATGATCCGGTGTCACTGAAGCAAAACTTATAAACTCAGAATTCATTTTGTGAAAACAGTTTTAAAATTGAACGTTGCGTTACCATAGAAACGGTACTTATTTGATCAGGCTCCTCCCCTTTTGGGCATCATTATATTTCATAATTTATGATCAAAATCTTTTCTAACCCTAACCCCTTAACTGTCACGTCCCGGGACGCCTAACTTTACTTCACTATATTTCTATTAAATCTTAATCGAATTATGACAAATTATATATCATTGGAAAGGTCTAAGACTTCTATAAAGATATTCTACCCCTGTTTTGTGTTGGAAGAGTAATTGATGGATTTATGACAAGAGTGCACCTCAAAAAAATCTGCATCATAACAGGAGGTCTGAAAAATGATATATATTTATATTATTCTCTAAAATATAATATTATTTTTTATATCACTTATTTTAGTAGTTATCATAAATTAGGCATCATTTGAAAGCTTATAAACTCAGAATTCATCCTGTGAAAACCGTTTTATAATTTACCATAGAAGCGGTACTTATTTGATCAGGCTCCTCCCCTTTTGGTCATCATCATATTTCATAATTTATGACCAAAACCTTTTCTAATCTTGACAAAACACATATTGTCAGAAAGGTCTAAGTCTCAAGGTGACAGAAGTGATATTTGGACAGAAATGTATTAATTTGTTAAGGCAGAATGTATACAACTAAATTAAATAGAATTCAATGGCTCCCAGTGGCTATTTTTGGTACTACGCCCAAACAAAATCTCATGGGAACTTCAATTTTTGTGATATCAACTTCAAATTTGGAACATAACTTGGTTAGATGTATGGCTTTGATTTTATAGTAAAAAATATTTGGTAAAATATATATTTTATATAAAATAAAAAAAAGATATAGTACAATATATTTGATTTACTGTGAATTTAAACTTCCATAACTGTTTCATACTTTCATTTTTTGAAGTGTTTTCACTTCAGTAATAATCAGCTGAGTGTGTTCTTCAAAACAAGACCAAACATGGGTATAGTCCAAAGCACTCATGAATTACAACCATTTCAGTTTGAATAGTGCATTCTCAAAAAGGGGGGTGACAGCGAAGGGGCTAACCCACAGACACACACACACACACACACACACACACACACACGATGATGATCTGGTGTCACTGAAGCGGTTCACACACTACCTTCAGTTTAGTTCCCACTCCGTCCGTTCCGGACACCAGGATCGGGTCGATGAATCCTGCAGCTTTCAGGTCGAAAAGCCCCGCGAACCCGCCGAGCTCCGCGTTACACCCTGAACGCATTTAGTGATTAGTAGCTAGCTAGTAATTAATAACTCAACACTGGTTGTGACACACACACACATACACAGTCTCTCTCACAACCACACCTTTAAATTGAGGTTAGTGATTTGAACAAATCTCCTCTCACATCATAAACATGTTCATAACCGTATGACAGTAAATGTGGTTTTGTTTGTAGTTTGATTGACAGGCTGAAAGTAATGTTATTATGACTGACAGCGTGTTGAGTGATGTCGTTTGTGTCTTTGATCTCAGGAGCTTCCTGTCAGAAGAGTAAACCGCACATCAATCACTCAATCAATGAGACGAGAACAGATTTCTGCTTCATATCGCATGTCAGCCATCATTTCTACTAAAGAAAATGACAAAAACAGTAACGCACAGAAACTTGGAGAAGTAACTCTAATCTAATTACTGGTTTGGAAACGGTAACGCGTTCGATTACTCGTTACTGAGAAAAAGTGTTCAGATTAGAGTAACGAGTTACCGGCATGACTGGACCCAACACTGGTTTTGACACACAAACTCTCTCTCTCTCTCACACACACACACTCTCTCTCTCTCTCAAATATAAGCATATTACAGTAAATGTGATTTTGTTTGTAGTTTGATTGACAGGCTGAAAGTAATGTTCTTAAGACTGACAGCGCGTTGAGTGATGTCGTTTGTGGCTTTGATCTCAGAAGAGTAAACCGCGAGTACACACACATCAATCACGCACTCAAGAGAACACTAAAAAAAGAGAATAAAAAATAATTCTGAACATCAGCGATGTGAGAGGTCACCTGGTCGAGACGTGGCCTTGGCCAGAGGTTTGATCAAGTCCACGAGTGTGTTCCCCGCGCTGATGTCCACGCCACTGTCTTTATACGTCAGTCCTCTGTGGGACAAACACAACGCATCAAGCTCTTATCTGCACAAACACACACTGCCATGATGCAATGATTACTGCTTAAAATCAGAGAGAGTTCCCTGTTTAAAGGGAGAGTTCACCCAGAAATGACAATTAGCCCATGATTTACTCTCCCTCGAGTCATCACAGTGAACATCACAGTACACTCTTCTCTCAGACGAACGTAATCAGAGTTATATTAAAAATGTCCTGGCTCTTCCAAGCTTTATAATGGTTGTTTCTGTTTTGAGTCATGCACATTTATGATGGATAAATGCACTTTTATGACAGGCGGATGCACTTTTATGATGGACAGATGCAATTTTATGATGATAGATGCACTTTTATGATGGACAGAAGCACTTTTATGATGGATAAATGCACTTTTATGATGGACAGATGCACTTTTATGATGGACAGATGCACTTTTATGACGGACGGATGCACTTTTATGATGGACAGAAGCACTTTTATGATGGACGGATGCACTTTTATGATGGACAGATGCACTTTTATGATGGACGGATGCACTTTTATGATGGACAGAAGCACTTTTATGATGGACGGATGCACTTTTATGATGGATAGATGCACTTTTATGATGGATAGATGCACTTTTATGATGGATAGATGCACTTTTATGATGGATAGATGCACTTTTATGATGGACAGATGCACTTTTATGATGGACAGATGCACTTTTATGATGGATAGATGCACTTTTATGATGGACAGATGCACTTTTATGATGGACAGATGCACTTTTATGATGGATAGATGCACTTTTATGATGGATAGAAGCACTTTTATGATGGACAGATGCACTTTTATGATGGATAGATGCACTTTTATGATGGACAGATGCACTTTTATGATGGACAGATGCACTTTTATGATGGACAGATGCACTTTTATGATGGACAGATGCACTTTTATGATGGATAGATGCACTTTTGTGAGGATAGATGCACTTTTATGCATTGAAGAACAAGGACATTTTTTTAAATAACTGATTGTATTCGTCTAGGATGACTTGGGGGCGAATAAATCATGGGCTGTCTTTTTGACTTTGTTTAATAGAAAAAATGTATACAAAATCACAGATGTAACACTAAAGATTTAATATCAGTGTTACATCTGTGAACGGGCTACAGTGTGAACACACACCTGGAGCGGGTGAGGTACGTGATGGCGCGGTGGCCGATGTCGCGCCGGTACACGGCATCAGGGAAGCTGATCGCGGCCACGGCTTCATTGGCGCAGCGTAAGGCGTTCTGAAGAGTGGGCCGGACCGCGGTCACAGTTAAGACACGCCCACCACTCGTAAGAACCCCGCCCCCTTCCTTGAGCACAGTGCCTGCATGGAACACCTGAACACCCATCTCCGAAACCCGGGACAAACCTGGAGAACACAGCAATGATTCATTCACTTGACATCAAAACTGCCCAAGCAAAGTCAGTCTCTGCGCCTCAATATGCCTACTTGTGTACTGTATACTATATAGTGTGGAGAGGAACACGCTAGTACTATAGAGGATTTATGAATGGAAGCGACACTGTGGTAGATCACATGACAGAGAATGTAGTACCCCTGAATTTCATTCCTATTACATTGTATAGAACACACTCTTTTTTTTCTCAAAGCAAGATTTCAACCAAATTTAGTACCAGTGTGTGATATCGGACACAGCAAGTCTGATGTAACCATGTAAAAAAAAAATTATTACAATATAATATTATTAGAATACTATAATATTTCATAAAAAAATATACATTATATAATTAATTTTATTATTAAGGTACTATTATAATATTAAGTATAATATAATAATATAACATAACATGTCCCAGATTATAAAAGACAGAAATACACTGGGACTCTTATTTTGAAATGCTTATGCTTTACTACTCCCAGCTGCTCATTCATAAAAATAAGGGAGATGAAATATGCACTCCCACAACCATCTACTACAACTATGTTTTTTACAACAGGGTTGACTGTTTATATTGTAATATGTTATAGATGTTTGTATGAGAGCATCTCCCTCATTTTTATGAATGAGCACCAGACATGTCAAAATAAGAGTCCGATGAACTTGGTGCGAGAAAAATGTGGGACTTTTTAAAATAGAATAAATAAAAATAAAATAATAAAATAAAATTAGTCAGGTAACGCACCGGAGACCTCCAGACCCTTCTTATATGAGCCGGGATATCCTCCGCTGGCCATGACCACAGTGACGGCCGCACCGTCCTCCATCCACTGCACCGGACTCGAGCTCAGGTCCGACCGGAGTGTGTTCTTCAACACCTCATATAGATCAGACTTCAGCAGCGGCATCAGGACCTGACAGACACACACACACACACATTCAAGTGGTTATTCACCGTTTAATCTTTTCCCCTTCTGCTGTGGACCACCGAGTCTGAATCAGTGAACGATTCTGATTCTTAGAGTCGGTTCATTGCAATGATTCAGTTGACTGGATTCACAAATCTGACTCTTTCTGTGAGGAACAGACTGAAAATACTGAAACGCTGCGATCAGATCAAATGGATTAACTGTGCTTGAATATTTTCAGCCAATCCCTCACAAAACGCATCACATGACGCCAAAAGAGTTGTAATGGGTCATTCGGACTTCTGTTATGATGCTTTGTGTATCATTTATGGAACAGGGCTACAAGCCTGCAAGGCATTAAAACGAAATAATTT